>NW_010125161.1:413-27057 GCF_000699245.1 Pterocles gutturalis
TTGTTCTGCCCGGGGTGGCCCGGGCCCCCCCCCAGCCACTCAGGGGGCCTGGCCCGCAGCTTCAGCTGGAAGGGGTCGAGGCGCAGACACTCGCCCAGGTCATGCAGCTCCATCGCTGGCTCCTCCACAGCCCTCACTGGTGGCTCCTCAGGGCTTGGATTCCTCCTGCGGCACCGTCCCCACCTGGCTCTGCACAGGGCACCAGCAGCCACCAGCATCACCAGGGCAGCCATGAGGGCTGCTCCCACAAGGATGTCAGCATGGCGCAGGAAGAAGCCCATCCCTGCAAGAGAAGGGCCTTGGCCTCATCCTGCTTGCCCCCATGACCCCAAACTGTGCTAACAGAGTCCCCCACATCATGACCACAGTGCTCAGGACTGAGACCTGGAGCTGTGAGTTGTCCTCCAGAGGGGTCAACATCCCCCCTGCTGCCTTCTAGAATCTCTCACGGCCACCTCTGGGGCGAGCATCTCTCCCAAACCTCCATCCCAAAGCAATGTTTAGAGCCAGCCTGCAGGAACAGCACAGGGCTGGTGCTGCTCCCCAGGAGAGCCCCGACAGAGCAAAGCCATTGCCAAATCCATGTGCAGCTACACGGAGCCTAGAAGACCTGCTACCATTCCCACCGAGACCTGAAGGGACCTCCTCCTTGAACAAAAATATAAACATGCTTTTATAAAATTATTTAGATATGAATATAAAACCACATTCGGCCAGTCTGGATAGGCTTAGATTGCATAACGAATTTGGAGCTGAGAGGGTGGATGAGAAATGCAATTTGGCTGCAAGCTCACATTCAGTTTAAGCCACTTCCAATGCTGCAGGGTTAAGTAGCAGTTTTGGTAAAGTAGCAGCAGTGTTTCGAGTACATATTGCAGAATATAGTGTTCTTCAAAGCTGGGAGGCCCCATTCCTCTGAGAAATTGGATTAGCCAGCTCTGATGAAGCAGATGGCACATGGTGCTTGATGATAGCCTTGTACTGAATATGTCAGGGGAGCACTAAGGGTAAACAGCAGGAACATCAGTGTCTTTCTCACCAAGAACTACAAAGGGCAACAGGAGACCACTGTGCACTCCAAGGAGTGACCAAGTTTGTTGATCACATCAGTTACAGCAAGGGTAACTCATAAATCAGCCTTGGCCACACTCTGCTGATAGCAACAAGATCTGAGCAGCCAAGGCCAGGAGATGCAGAAGATCAGGGGGAATAAAAGCTCATACATGCCAAGTTATAAACCCAATGGGAGAAGAGCAGACTGGGTGAAAAAGAGGCTAAGCCTTATGGAGAGGTTATACTTGGAAGCACCAACATGGCCAGCAGGCAGAGCATGGCAGAAAACACCACCCGCTGTTACCAGTATTTAACCACCTGTTAAATACTCCAGGTTCAGGTGGTGGTGGCTGCATTGACTCTCTGCTCCCAAGAAGTGTGAGCCTTACCAAGTTTTCATTCACAGCCTCTCTCGAGCAGGGAGGGGGAAATTACAGAAGCAATCACAGAGGAGTTGAGGTGGGAAGGGACCTCTGGAAGTCATCTGGTCCAACTCACCTGCTCAAGCAGGGCAGCCCAGATCCAGTTGCCGAGGACCATGTCTAGATAGTTTTTTAATATCCCCAAGGATGGAGACTCCACAATCTCCCTGGGCAACCTGTGCTGGTGCTCAGTCATCCTCACAGTAAAAAAGTAGTTCCTGATGTTCAGAGGGAACCATCTATGTTTCTGTTTGTGCGCATTGTGTCTGGTCCTATCACTGGTCAGCACTGAGAAGAACCTGGCTCCCTCTTCTTTCCACCATCCATTCACTTATATACATTGATAAGATCCCCCTGAGACCACTCTTCTGAGGGATGAATAGTCCCATCTCTCAGTCTTTTCTCATAGGAGAGATGCTCCAGGCCCTTCCTCATCTTTGTGGCCCTTCACTGGACTCTCTCCAGTGTGTCCATTACTCTCTTGTGTTGGGGAGCCCAGAAATAGCAGCACACTCTAAAGCTTTTGGGCTCTGCTCAGGAGAGCCTTTGGGAGAACAGACGTCACACTGAATGACACTTAATGATCAGAGATACTTTAACCTGACACAGCTAATTGATGCAGGTCACCCCTTGGATGCCTATCTAGGCTAACCTCTGAAAGCTGATGCCTTTGGAGCCCAGGAAAGACCATTTCTCCTTTGAGTACAAGACTGTCCTCCTGACTTGGATACCCGTGCTGCCTAGACCTCACTCTTCCTTCCTCCCTTCGGTTTCCAAAAAGATCACATTTGCCTCTAGTCCCCTTGTATGTGAACACAACTCCCAAAGAAGAACTCCTAAAGCCAATGGAGAAAGCCTAAGGGGACAACCAGCTGGCGATTGCCTTACACAGATATTATGTATCCTTCCCATGCCAGGCCCAGACATCTAAAGCCACCACTCTGGTAGCAGTGCCATTTTTAAGCGTCACATGCAACAAATGTTAGCAGATGTACAGCTGGTAGGACCCCAGTCAACGAGAGCGCCACTTACCCTGATCTGCTCATTCCAGATTGCATATGGCAAGAGCAATGCTGCGCAGATTATTCGCCCACACATGAGAAAAACATGCAACCACAGGCAAAAGCAGAGCTGCTACTTTGTTATATACCTGATCGCGGAGTGCGGATGCAGAGGGTGCCAGACTTGGTGGGAGAATGATCCTCATAGTCCTTTTTGCAGCGGCAGAGGTATGTGCCCACACCGTTGAAGCATTCCGCCTCCTCCCCACAGAGTCCGACCCCAGAGCTGCACTCGTTCACGTCTGTAATGGGGAAGTAGATGCCGTAAGTCAAGTCAAGCTTGGCAGTGTTTATCCAGAGAAAAGTGGAACACCCACCTTCAATGAAGAGCGAAACAAGCTGCAGCTTCTCCGCTCCTACTGAGGTGCCAAGCAGCTCCTCCAGCCGGGAGTGCAGGAGCAGAGACACATTTCTCTCCTCTGGCTTCAGGTGCAGCCAGAAGGTGAGCAGCAAGTTGGCATCACTTGTCCTGCAGGCAGGGGAGAGCCCAGGGTGAGGCAGGAGGGAAGCATCACCCCCAGGCCCAGCTCCAAAAGCCATTTTAGACTTCCTACACATTCATATTCGATGACAGTGCTGCAGGCTCTTGCAAAGAATATTTGTGACAAGAGGCAGCTTTACACTTGGACCAAGGGAAAAAGGAAAGCCCAGCAACAGGTCCCCACTTGGAGCTAGGCTGAAGTGACTAGATACTCGCATAAAGCAAATTGTAGTGGCAACTTGCAGCCCCAGGTCAGCCTTGACCAAGCGTGGCAGGGACCTTGCTGACAGCTCAGAGCTTTCTCCAGCAGACTGCACAGTAGGTGTGAGGATCCCCATTTTCTCCAGAGTTTAAATGCCTCTTAGACCTATAAAGGCCCTAGCCAGCACTAAACATCTATTTTCATAATTTTTCCTCTATAAAGCATTTTTTTTCTACTTTCAGGACAAGTTACAGATCACAGGAGAGGAGCAAGGCTGCATCTCTGCCTGGGGAAGAGAACCCAAGCCACTGCTACCCAAGAAGTATTTCATTTTATAGCAGAGTCACCTGCTGAGCCAGCAGCACAGCAGTAACCCTACCTTTTGATTTCCTTTAACTTTATTTCATTGACTCTGTTGGCAGGAAGTTTCAGGTTCTCTTGGATCTGGAAAGGAACAGAGTGACCAGTGCTGATTTGATGTTCGATGGGCAGGAGTGTGGTAGCAGTTTTTTTTCTCAGTCTACCTCCCCACCTTGCTCTTCCCTTTCACAAACCACTCAGGACATTAGATGTCCCATAGCCCAGTGCTCTGGGCATTTTCTTTAGCAGACTACTAATTGTTCCCACCTTCTTAGGTTCAGCTCAACTGCAACAAACACACAAGGCAATTCAGGAAGACAAAGAGCAATAGCAGCCTCAGGTAAGTGTTTGGATGCTAAACAATTGCAGAGCAGCAGCGGATGGATGGTGGCTTTCTAGGCTAGGAGAAACTCTGTACCTGCCCGGGTTTACATCCCAGAAAGGATGGTGCAGCCCTGAAAGCAAATGCTCACATGCTTACCCTCTTTAGGCTCTGGCTTACAACCTGCCCCGTTTCCAGAGCTGAGTTACAGCCCTCAGCTGGTTGTATCCTTGTCTCTGCAGTGCATTTCCACTGCCTTGCAATGGCATGGCACTGGGAAAGGCTGCAGCAGCTAAATGCCAGCCACTGCAGCCAGGCACCCTGCCAGGGCACCGACAGTGGCCTCAGATGACAGCCAGCACAAGCAACTCAGATGCCGGTTCATCATGTGACTTTAATAGAAAATCCCTGGAATAAAGGGCACAACATGGTCTCTTCTACTTGAAGATTTGGGACATCACATGTGGTTTTCTCCCCCTCCCCGAGCCCAGACTTACATGGTTCTTTGTAAATTCAAGAAGAACCTTCTTTAGTTCATGTCCACCATGAGGAATCCAGTCCTTGGGTTTGATTTCAACAGTTACTTCAAACAGCACGTCTACCAGAAGACAGAAGATCCTAGCATGTTTAAGTCCACATAACACAAACAGGCTCCTTAAATAAGGTAGTCCTTAAACATCAACAATAGTAGAACAGCTACATGAGGACCTGCTTGTGTAAGTCAGTGCCATGTGGGTATTTCAAGAGGTTGTGCATCAGGCAGAACAAGTTGAGTAACAGGTGAAAACAAACCTTAGTTAATGCTTGATGCTAAATACAGGAATTGATCTTTCAGCAAAAGCCGTACAAAGCAATAATGCCTATCTGATCACACTCACATTTCTTTAGCTATTGCATTTCCCAAAGGTATCATCATAATTTGTGACGCAGTCTAAAAGCCCACTTCTCTCACCCATCTCAGTTTAGGATCAGCTTAAACTGCTGTGTTCTGGCTGAATCCAGGCTGGCACAGATTTGCTGGAGTCTGCTGTTTAAAGCCTACCTTTCAGTAGTATTTCTCCCATTCAAAGCTAAGGCTCCTTCTGTATTGACTCCTTTTCACAAGCTGTTTCTGTGGCTTGCTTTGCTATGTAAGCACAGTATTGTGCTGCTTCATTGCTAATACTCCCAATAAGCAGGTTTTACTCCTCTCCTCAGTCTGAGGAGCAGGACTCCTGCAGGTTTCTGCTCCAGATACCCATGAGACACCCATTGGGGTACATCTGAGGAAGTGAGGTTCATTCAGCCCAGAAAAATCTTGTTTAAAAGCCAGCAAGTAATGCCTGAACTCAAACAGGCCAGCATTTATGTCAGATTTAGCCTCTGAACTCAGGGTTCTCCAGGGTTAGTACAAAGTGGCCAAAGCACAACTTTGCAGTAAGATCTTAAAAATTAAAATCTTCACAGCAGTTATTAATCAGAACCACCCTCCACTGCTTTCTAAACTTAACAAGCAGATGATGTCCACACACAACTCTAATCAGCACACTGAACTTTGGGCAGTGTTTTAAGACATGCTTAACAGTTTGCACTGCTCACCTCCGGGATAGTGCTGGGATTGCAGTGTCGTGTCATTCTCCAGAGATGCCAGGGCAGAAACCAGATCTGTCAGAGCAAAGGAAAGAATCAGGCTGCTAACATCAGCGTACCAGTAAGGGGGGAAAAGTACATTAGATACGTGTCACTTTGCAAGAAGAGTGCTATGTGCCAGCTCCTTTCTATATTCCTTGTACTGAAGTTAAATATCAAGCTCTAAATACAGTCTACTCATGCCTATAGTGGGAAATGCTCTTCAGAAAGAAATCACCCCAATAAACCTGATTTCCACTTCCAGAAGTGGATTAAGTGTTAGCTCTGTGAGGCAATCGGAGCCCCTGCAACCAGCAAAGCTGCCTTGGACCCCCAGTGAAGAAAAGAAGCTTTGGTCTTGTGTGTTAGATGTCAGCAACTGCAAAAGAGCTACCCCACATCTGCAACGAAGGGGCAAGAACAGTTTGGAGAGGAGGAAACAATTGAAAACATCTTCTCTTTCACCTTCAGGCAGAAATTAATACATATCAGTGGATAAATATTTCTGCTAAAAGTCTACCATCAGCTCCTAAACTTTCTTCGGAACCTTTCCCCCACCCCCTAGCTTCTGGAGCTCAAGCTCAGTTATCATGGCTAGGAGCATCCTGGCAGGCCACATCCATGGGAATCAATGCAAGCCAGAGCTGTTTAACACCAAGATCGGCATTCTTTGGATAAAAAGGCTGGCTGCTCCACGGATAGTTCAGAGAACTTGGATTAGGAACCAGATTCTCCCTATTAAGAGGGGCACCAGCCCCTAGGCACCCACGTTAAAACATATAATCCCATGTCTTCTCAAGTACCACCTTCCCTGGACACAGGAGTCAAGAGTACTACCACATGGGCCAACTGAAGCTGACACCCATGTCTCCAAATAAAACTTCTTAAGAGAGTGCTGCATCACTGGCAATGGACATTGCACAGTGTCAGGCACCAGTTCAGCCACAAATAACCCCACAAAACCCTTACCAAAGAGCTCTTCATTCCTTTCTCCTGGAGACACCACATCTCCAGCAGTCACACCCGGAGAGGGGTAGAGAGGAGAAGGTTTTCTACGCGTTTTTAGTGGTGGCTCTTCCAGCACTGGTGTCTGTGTGCTATGTGCAGCAGTGACCACTTCTTCTGGCAGGCTGTCACTGGCCTGATCCAGGCTAGATGATTTGGTGGAGACACCTACGTTGCTGCTGGGCACCTCTGAGGAAGGGACACTGGCTGAGTGACATGAAGCTGTGGTGACCAGAGCAGACACCGGCTCTACATACCCCTTTGCAATCTCCAAAGCAGACAGCTCAGATTTACACCTGGCATCTTGCCCAGCTGGAGGTCGCCCCACCAACACATCATCTTTGGTTTCTCTGCTTTCAGTGCTACCATCCTTAAGGTTCCTTTCCAGCTTTATTTCATCCTGCAGCTTAACACACTTGTTCAGGTCAAGCTCGCTCAGGTTAGCACCAGACTGAGCATCTTCCACAAGATCAGGAGGATGTTGAGCCTCTTCATCTGGGCTCACAAGCTCAGGCTGGATCCTGCCACCAGCAGGTACACCTGATGGGCCTGGAGAGGCTCTCAGCATGGGCAATAAGCCTCTTGTTACTGCTGTCCTCCAGCTATCTTTTTTGGAGACCTCCTGGACAGGCTGTTGGGGAGTTATGACACCATTTGAAGAGCCCACAGTTTCAGAGTCTCTGAACATAAAATACTGTCCTTTAAAGTGTCCATATTTATGGCTTAGGGAACCACTCCCTGACAGAAACAATACATGGACTGCAGTAGCTTGTGTAGCAAAGATCAGAGTACCTCGGTTGTGACAGGCATACACCACTTTGGTTTCCACGCTTGATGAGACCCCCTGGAAGATTATCTTGTCCTCGTTCTTGCCACAGCCGTCATTCCCCTGGAACCCCTGGATGTAGATGACAATGTGTTTCTGGGAGCCTGCCAATATGGTCCAGTTGCACCAGATGTTGGTTTTAATGTCCGCATGCAGTGGCAGGTAGAACATCCCAGACCCATCCCGAAAGACCATGTGGCAGCTCCTGACAGGGAAGTACTCCATTGCCCAGGGTGCTCCTAGCTCTGACGCATTGGAAAGGAAACACAGTCAACAGTTACTGTACACACCAGGATACAGATATCATGCTTCTAGGAATGCTGCAAATTGCCACTGAAGAGGCCCCATTTAAAACCCTCTCCTCCTGCAAGATTTCTCTAGTTTCATCCCCCCCAGCCACATCTCAGCTCTGCAATTGTAGCTAAGCCTGGGCCCCAGCTGCTCTGCAGGGGTCTGGCCCTTTGCAGCCCATCCAGCCTCTGGCAGCTTGAATTACATGTTTTTGCTTCCAACAGAGGTTTGGCCAACAAGACTGCTTTGTTGGAAGTCTTCTCCCCAGATAGCTGGGTTACGTTTGTCAGGCTGGGACTGCAGGTGACAGGCACAACCTCATCCTTGTCCCCACAAAGTACTTCTGCCTTCTAAAGATGGCTTACAGCAAGATATGAAGTATTGGAAGACCTACCAGCATGTTTCTGTTGCTGTCCTCCTGGCATCCGGGTGTTTCTGGAAGCAGGGTCAGAGGGCTCCTGAGACTCTTGGCCTCTCCATGCTATTTCTCCCCTCCAGGCCACAGGAAGATCAGAGTGCGCAGGAGTGGCACTGAAGGAGGCGTTTCTCTGTTCTCCCGTAGCCACTTGGAGAGCTTCTGTGGTTTTCTGCATTTTAGATCTCCCGAGGATGGAGGCAGAAGCCAGTTTGTTGCTAGCAGCTTTGACCTGGTGCTGTGCAGGTATCACATGCTCCTCTCTCCTCATCCCTGAGGTGCCAGGAGGGGAAGCTAGTGCCACCCCAGAGCCACTGCTCACATGGTACTCAGGCCAAGGAAGCTTTGTACCAGGCTTTGGGCCAGTGACAGAAGCTGGGGAAAGACCCCCAGCCAGCACCCCCACAGGGGCTGAGGCTTCTCCTTGCCAGCCGCCCACCTCCCCCAGTGCCAGCTTTTGTGTCCCAGGGCCAGGGCACCCAGGGGACTCCTCTGTGCCTGGTTCAGAGGCTATGGGTAGATGGCAAGGTGGGGAAGGGCAGACCAAGTCCTGCCCTCCTGGGCTAGCCAGCGAGATGCCTGACCTTCGCCTGAGGCTGATGGGGTCCAAATCCAAAGCTGCTGGTAAAGAGAAGACAATGCTGGACACAAGCTCCACTTCTGGAGGAAGAAGTATTTCAGGGGTGAGATCAGCAGAGCCGAAGTCTGCAGGGACAGGCTCTGTGCAGGAGGCCCCCAGTGCAGGTGTTGTTTCTGTCCCTAGGGTGGACACAGCTGCGGGAGCATGCTCTAACCCTGTTGGCAGAGGCAGTACAGCCAGCCCTGGCTGTGCAGCTCTGTCACTTTGGTGGTGGCAGCTTTTTACACCTAAGGAAGACACACGAGCTTTCTCAGCAGCTGGACAGTCATGTGTTTGGGCACTTTGGGGAAGGCTTCCAGGGCCTGTAGACACTAATGGCAGGATATGACTGCTCTGGCCACGCAAGTGAGGCTGCTCTTGGAGGATGTCCCATGGTGGTGTGGGCTGCAACACTGTTTTCCCCTCAACAACTTCCCTGAAACATTCCAGGGAGGAAGTACTCATGAGCTTCGTATGTTGGAGGCCAGTTGTTTCCAACTCAGGTTGAGTCATGGACAAATCCCCAAAATTGCTTTGGCATCTTTGGCTTCTCCCAGGTAGCAGATATGAGTGGTCCCCATTTACCACTTCATATGGGCTACTCAGGCTGGGCATCAGGCCCCTTGCAAGGCCATCAGTGTCACCGCTCACTGTGCCATCAGCCGGGACGCTCACCTGGGGATGGCTTTTATCCTTCTCTAAACTGACTGTGCTGAGCCCTTGGTATGTGGTGGTATCTGTGCTCTCTTTGCTTTCTCTTCTGCCAGGGGACAAAGACTGTGAGCGTGCAGCCAAGCCCTGGCAACTTGTGTGTGTTGGTTTAATAGTAAGCTGTAGGTCTCCCAGATATTTTGGCCTCAAGGTAGGGTACAACACAGGCTGCCTGTTCTCCAGACCCACACCTGATGGCTGCAAGAAAGGCTCCACCACCTGTAAGGCACTGAGCAAGGGAGTTTCTGAAAGCACACTTGAAAGCCTCTGCATATAACCAAAACCCACAGTGATGCCCCCACTCACAGAGAGACTCTGCCCCCAGGTATCCTGTGCTGCAGTGGGTGTTACACCTGCAGGTGTTCCTCTGCCTTGAGCTTCCGTGCAGCCTCTCAGACCTCCTCGCAGCTCAGACCCCAGCACACAAGGAGCTTTTGTTTCCAGGAGCAGTGTCCTTGCACCTTCATATGGGACAAGCTTCACGAGACTTCCCACAGCTGTAGTACCCAGCATGGTCCCTCTTCCCTGCACCAATCCACTGCTCAACACCATGGTCTTGCCAAGGCTCCTAGTGCTATGCGTGGTCGCAAAGCCCAGCACATCTCTAAGGTCTTCAGCCCATCCAGACTGAAAAATACTGTCTTGCTTTGGTAGTTTTGGAGCAGACGTTTCAGAAATCACATCATTTTCGGAAGAAGATTCACCTTCCTGGTCTTGAAAGATATAGTACTTCCCTTTAAATTGTGTCTCTCGGCAGTTTGGTAAGTACCTCTTCAGCAACACAACGTGGACAGCCTGTGCAAAGGTGGCAAAAACATGTGTCTCCTTTTTCCAGCAAGCATAAACCACGCTGTTTTCTGCCAGTGAGGAAACTCCTTCAAATAGTATTTTGTCCTCATTTTCGTTGCAAATCTCCTTAGTGATAAAGCCCTGAATATAAATTATTATATGCTTTCTGGAGCCTGCCCAGATTGTCCAGTTGCACCAAAAGTTTATGGGGGAATCACCATGGTACGCTGGAGGAGAAAACTCCCCATACTTGTCCTTCAGGACTCTGTGGCAGCTTCTTATAGGCACATACGTCAATATCCAAGGAGACTCTGACTCTGGAAGACAAGAGGCAACAACTTGAAGATTTCCTCCATCTCCAATTCCCCAAGTTACTAGTCCTTACTTCCAGAAATTATTTTCCATCTCCCTTATCTCCTCATTTTGCTACCTCACACTCCTGTATGCCAAGCAAATCCATCAGCAGGAGAACATGCAAGTAACCCTGTGTCAGGTCCTGAGTTCAAGGGGAGGAGACCACCTGAGCATGCACCCACACACCAGCCCAGGGCGTGCCTAAAACTGCCATCCCTTACAGACCAAGTCACTGTTTCCATCCACACCTGACAGCAACCCACCCCAAACCTTCTCCCCATCAGTGCTCACCCCAAGAGTATGTGCCACTCCAGAGTACTCAGAGAACTGGGGGCAACCACAGAAGCCCTAGCCACCACCTGCCCCATGGGTAGCTGGGCTGTACCCCCAGTGCTACCACCCCTGAGGGGGACACACACATGCTTTGAGTCTCCCCCAACACAGCCACACGGGAGCACAGAGGTCCCAGCACAGCCACACAGTCAGTGCCGCAGCTTGTCCCAGGGAGGCAGGTTCCCATAGAATGGTTTGGGGTAGAAGGGACCTTTAAAGGTTCATCTACCTCAACCCCCCTGCAGTGAGCAGGGACACCTTTAACTAGATCAGGTTGCTCAGAGCCTTGTCCAACCTGACCTTGAATGTTTCCAGGGACGGGGCACCTACCACCTCTCTGGGCAACTTGTTCCAGTGTTTCACCACCCTCACTGTAAAAAAATTTATTCCTTATATCTAGTCTGAATCTACCTCTTTTGGTGTAAAACCATTACCCCTTGTCCAGCCACAGAGCTGAGCTATTTAGGGATCAAAGCTAAAGGCTCAGGGAATTGCCACATCAGGCAGAGTTACAGAAACAAGCAGCACACTATTACATTTGGTTTCAGCACGCAGGCAATGTTTCTTGTTTATACACATGCAGAGCTGGAAGGTAGTGCTCTCCTGAAGGCATTTTCAACCCCTTTGTTTTAAAGGGTTCAGCCAAGCAAGAAGCCCTCACAGCCTCATTAAGATGAGCAGCATTAGCATCTCACCGTAGCTAATTTAACCCTCAAAGTGGGAAACACCTTCCCTTGAGCTGTAAGAAATACAGTATTTTCCAAAAATGCTATTGCAAAGCTAGAAGAGCCACGAGCCAGCAACAGGCTTACCCTACAGGGGCACAATTAAAGTTTGAATTGAACTTTTGCTACTTGTTTTAGTTGCTGCCCAATAGTGATTTGCTATAGCACACTACTCCTGGCTCCAGGGTCCTGCTCTGCAGTAGGGGTTTGGCAGCTGCAAGATAGCTACACACGTTGTCTCCCACACTAGCACTGTTTTTTCCTTCCCCCAGCACTTGGTACCAGCCACGTCCCCTTCCCTCCCCAAACCACCCTGGGGCCAGGTTGTTGCTCCTGGCTTTCCACACCATGACTTGAGGTACCCAACAAATTCTGGGGAGGGTTTTTTCAGGAAAAAAAAAAAAAAAAAAAAAAAAAAAAAAAAGGCTGGTCTGAGAATTAAATTTTACCTGGTTTAATCTTCTGATATTCCTGAGAGGAGCCACATGCCTATAAAGAAAAAAAGTCTTATCACAGACCCAAGTACCACTGCTCATACTTGTAACAGTGCTCATAGAGATCCCAGAGATCCCAGCCCAAACCAGACAGGAAGGGAACACCAAATCCACTGTGTCCTGGTACCTTGAGGTTTTGCCTGTGCCTGGACCCAACCCATAGACCATCTCATTTTTTCCACGTGATAATAAATATTCACTCCTCCCTATCTCCAACAGCAGTGCCTGATTGATGCAGTTAGGTCACAGCCAGCACGGAAACACCCCCAAAAGAGAATGCACAAAGCCCAGCTGTACTTTAATCCATAGAGACTGTACAGAGGAGGGCAGGATTTGTAAGCAGGCAGGATGCCACACCCAGGAAAGGGGTTTCCTTCAGGGAACAGAGCCCCTGCTTCCCATCACTCACCCCTGGGGCAGCACGGGCAGCATCGCAGCCAGCAGCATCGCAGCGGGACCCCAGCATTGCCCTGGGAGCCTGCCTGCCAGCAGCTGGTCCCCTCGCCCAGGGTGCCAGGAGCAGGGCCAGAAGCACCAGGGAGGGCAAAGGCTTCATAGCAGAGGTTTACCAGAGGCACAGCATTAAAATGAGACCAAAAAAAAGAAAAGGAAAACCTCTCCCTCCCTACAATAATCCCACAGGCAAAGCAAATACAGGATTACTGCCTTTCCCAGCCCCTCTCCAAAACACATCCCTGTAACAAGGAACCTCACCTGGGAACCCACTCACTCATATACTGCCCTGCTACCCCTGTGATAGCAATTAGCTAATCAGGGCAATGAGGCCAGCTATCACTCTTTAGGGGCAGACCTGCTCTTTCAATTTGCTACCCATTTTCCTCCTTTCCTGGGTGTTTTGGTGAGAAGGCATTATCCATCTATAGCACATAATGTTATAAACTGGAATTAAAGTGATGCTGATACCCCAACATGACCCAGAAGCAGAGTCCAAGTTGATTGTTCTCTTAAAAAATAAAAAAATCCGTTACTGGAGGAAAAAAAAAAAAAAAGCTCTAATGTAAAAGTGAGTGTCTTCATGACAACATTTTAGCCGGCTTCTGCTGAAGGCCATGATTTCCCCCTGGGCTGTGTAGTCCTGACACAGGACCAAGTGAAACAGGCGAAACACAAGCAGCTCTTCTCATCTACACTTAGTGAAGTGAGGAAAGCAAATAGCCCAGGTGATGATGTGTAAATTATTAGATGCTTAAAATTCTTTCAGCTGTAATAGTCTAAGCTGTCATTAGGGGCCACGCAGATAAGGCAATTAGGCTGTTTGACATGCAGCTCTGACAATATTCCTTTTAAAATGTCAGTCATCATTTAGCAAAATAAAATCAAAAACTCTTCTTTTCTCTAAGTCATCCCAGCTTGACAGGCTGATGGATGTTCAGGGACAAATGTACACATTTTTTTCATGGGTTGAAACAAGCAGCACATCAGACCTTCCCAGCCGCCAGGGGTTCGCAGCAGCATTGGCGTGAGCAACCGCGTCCCAGTTCCTGATTTTTAAGCTTTTCCACCCGTCCCGCATGCAGTCCAGATGGCCAAAAGGCCAGCGAGAGTCTGTGATTCTTCCAGCGGCACAAACCTTCTCCACCCATGGCCATGTATCTGTAACTACACACGTCCAAAGCAACCCCAAATTCCCTCTCGCTGTCCTACAGCAGGTGCAGACAGACCTGCACACCCCGCTCCGTGCCTACCATGATGGACCCGACACAACCCTCAGGAGCTGGGCATCTCTAAAGCTGCTGAGGTGCTTGAGCTGGCCACAGCTGCTGAGGGGCACACAGCCTTGGGGACTGCTGGTGTGGGCAGGTCCATCAACGGGACAGTCACCAAAATTAAGCTAATTTCAGCAAGCGCTCAAATTCCCCCCCTGGGCAGAATGACATAAAGGAGCTTCTACTTGCAACTGTCCTGCTGCCATTTGTAAGGCAACAGAAACTGTCTGGGAGCTTGGAATAGATAAACTTACCGTCTGCCTCCCTCTAGTGATTGCATTGCTGCATAAAGAGAGCAAAAATCACGTTGGGCAATAGTGATTTTTATTTTCTTTCTTAGAAAACAAAGTACTGAACGCTTTCATTTTTTGTCACTTATTCATAATTCTCTTATGCACCAAAAGCAAATGGGAAGAGCTAAAGGAGGACAAGAAATTAGGATTTTGCACATCACCTCGCTAACTAGAAATAACTAAGGTCCAACACAAAGGGTCACATGGATGGCAGCTAAAAGCTCCTGCAAACAGTGTATCAAAGTCAAGAATATTTTTAGGAAAAATGGTAACATCACTGGATAAGCTCTTTTATTAAGAGGTTTCAAAAGTTGTGTTATTCTTCAGAGCTTGGCAAGGCGCCGAGACAAATACTGGGGGATGTGTCCTGGCTGCCGATCTTCATGTCTCCATCCCTCTGAGTGAGCTGACAGTGCTGTGCTCGCAGGGGCTACTCTATCATTTATATATACATTATGTAGAGGGGGATCCCTGTATTTAGTTACTGAGATATAAACATCAGTTTAATTCCCATTTCTTTGTGTCATTCATTAGCGGGATTGATTTTACGTCTGTTGGGGACAAAGATGCAATTATGCTCTTAGATACAATTAATGGTAAGGGATTTCTCAGGAGCTGATGTTTTCCTTAAATAGTGAGTTGGCTTTCCTTGATCACCGGCTGCTTTTCATTGATTTGGCTGCTAATCCTCCAGACTGTGCTCAGGGATGTTTTAAATGAGCGATGCCATCATGCTCCACTTTATCATGGTGAGTGTTTTACCCGGTGTTGACAGTGAACTCTAATACCATTAATAAAACTGATACATAGTTTAGGCTTCACATTCTGTGGGATTTCTGTAGATGAATAGCATAAATCACACACCTGCAAGATTTGTGTAAGAAGATGTATAGCATGGGACGGCTAAAGTGATTTTTCTCTGGGCTTTCTGATGCCATCAAGGCACCTATTCCTTCGTCATCCTGACCTGGGAGTCCGTGGGCACCATTATTTAACCTCAGCAGGAGAAAGCTATAGGATCCATGTGCAATGTATATCTTGGCTTAAAGGTTTCCTGCTGTCGATTGTGGAGCACCTCACATTTGCATGGAGCCCATCTCCAAAGCCGTTAGAGCCAGCGTGTTTGTGTCCAGATGTCTGTATGTCTATGGCTCTCTTTCTGTAAAGCAGTATAAAAGGTCTTGAAGATGACAATAAATTGTATAAAGTGAGCAAGTCCCTATCTGTCTTCATGGGCATGGAAAGCAGATGGAATTATACTGGTGGGGCAGAGATTGAGCTTTGACCTGCAGACCTGGGAGGGCACTCAAAGCCCATCCTGGCTTGAAAGACCACAAGCCTCTGAGGTTTGACCTTGTTGTGCCATGAGATGGAAATGACTGGTGCTGCACATCAAGAAAGCAAATGCTAGCAGACATTTTCCAGCAGATGGGCCCCGCTGTCAGGAGATGTGCCTCCAACCCCACTGGCCAGCTCAGCTTGGACCCAAAGCTGGGCTGGCCAGGGCTCCTTCAGCCCCCGTCCCTGCCTTGCTTGAGGGCATCCCTGAACGCCTCCAGGGATGGGGCATCCACAGCTTCCCTGGGCAACCTGTTCCAGTGCCTCACCACCCTCACAGGAAAAAAATTCTTCCTAATTTAAATCTACCCTCTTTCAGCTCAAAGATGTCACCCCTCATCCTATCACTACACTCCCCGATCAAGAGTGCCTCCCCATCTCTCCTGTAGCCCCCTTTAAGTACTGGCAGGCTGCTGTACGGTCTCCAGGGAGTTGGGGTTGTTCAGCCTGTCCTCATACGGGAGGTGCTCCAGCCCTCTGATCATCTTCATGTCCCTCCTCTGGACTTCCTCCAACAGGTCCATGTCTTTCCTGTGCTGAGGACTCCAGAGATGGATGCAGTACAACAGGTGGGTCTCAGGATAGCGGAGCAGAGGGGGAGAATCACCTCTCTCGACCTGCTGGTCACACTGTACAGGGATGTTTTAGTTACTGCTGAGAGTGCTTACACAGAGCCAAGGCCTTTTCTGCTTCTCACCCCACCCCACCAGCGAGGAGGCTGGGGGTGCACACGGTGTTGGGAGAGGACACAGCTGGGACAGCTGACCCCAGTTGACCAAAGGGATATTCCATACCATACAGTGTCATACTCAGCATATAAAACTGGGGGAAGAAGAAGTAAGGGGAGGGGTGTTTAGGGTGATGGCATTTGTCTTCCCAAGTAACCATTACACATGGTGGAGCCCTGCTCTCTTGGAGATGGCTGCACGCCTGCCTGCCCAGGTGTAGTGAATGAATTCCTCATTTTGCTTTGCTTGTGTGCTCGGCTTTTGCTTTTCCTATTAAACTCTCTTTATCCCAACAAGTTTTCTCACTTTTATTCCTCTGATTCTCTCCTTCATCCCAACTGGGAGGAGTGAGCGAGCAGAAAAAAAAAGAGGAAAAGGAGGGAAAAGCAAAAAAGTAAAAAGGAAAAAGGAAAGAAGGAGAAGAAGGAGGAAAAAAAAATGAATAAAAAGGAAAAAGAAAAAAGAAAAAGGAGGGAAATGTAAAAAAAGGAAAAAAGGGAAAAGGAAAAAAGGAGAAAAAAAGGAAAAGGCAAAGGCAAAGAGAAAAAGCAGCATACTTGTAAGTCTGTGTCTGGTAGGAATATACTGGCTTTTTCTAGTTGCAAATTCACACTGGCACGGTGGGTCCGTGTGTGAGGTGGCACTTCCCATGCCTGGCTTTCCTCCCCAGCAATCAGGGCAGTGCTAGAGGGAAAACCATCCTTGTCTACACAGGGTATCAACGGCCAGTTAAAGAGTAACCTTGGAAATTCTCCACCCTCATTACTGACCGAATACATGCACCCTTTACCCTTCTTGTTTTGCCTCCCATCTCAGGGCTGGGGCTTTCCCAGAGGAGTATCATCAGGAAATGTCCTTGTCCCTCTATTTAGAAGAGGTGGGATTTCCCCGAGCCGCTCCCTGGTCAGCAATTTCTGTGCCCACCCATGGCCAAGTCCAGGTTACACCAACCCATGCTCCGGGACAGTACAGATCTTTCTTAACTTTCTTGTTTGAGCCCAAATGCCAGCCTGTGCTCAGGATGGATCCCCCACAGAGGTTTCCCCTCCAGTGGTTGCGAGGGAGGGTATCAGAGAAAATCAATCTCAGCATCACTCCAGCAATAGTAATTTCTGCTTGACGATGGTGGAGAGAAGATCTAGGGCTGGGACAAGACAGATGCCAAAGCAACATCTGGCAGGACCAGAGCCTCTTCCCTGCACCCACTCTGGTGGGATTTATGCCCCCCCACCCCATCTCCTGGCAGACACTGTTCCTTTGGCCCCAGAAGGTACCCAAGCCAGGGCTGGCTTAGGAGGACCAGCTCTGGAGGACCTGGGAGGGTGTGTATCTGGCCGGGCATGGGCAAGACCTCCCGTTCCCCTGGCTCTCCCAAGGGAGGGGACCCCCAGTCACCCCCTGGAGCAGTTCCCACCTTCTAGTCATCCCAAGCAGCAGGAAGAAGGAAAGGCAGAACTCAAACCCCATGCTGACGTTGCCCTGGCCGCTGGCCCACGCGCCTGGCCAGGCTGTTCATTCTGGTGGGAGGAAACCCAGGCTGCGGGCAGCTTTGTGTCCTGCAAACCACTGCAAAACTGATTTATATTAAAAATAAAGAGCACACAATACCGAAGTGGTTGGAGTTTGTCTATTAATCTCTCAACAGTCAGCTGCAAACCTAACAAATCCCCTGCAATAGCAGCGGGGTGCCATGCCCAAGCTCATTCCTCCCTGCCCCCTTTTACAGCTAAAAATAATCAATAACAACTGTCCGAAACAGGGACACCAAAGCAATTTTACAAGCTGTGGGATCATGACTCATATTTTTACTTGCACACTGGCTGGGCACAAAAAAACCCCACAGGGCTGCATTTCCCAGCAGCCGTGGTGGAAAATCACCTCTGAACCATTGGGGACCCAGATGGAGGCCCACCATTGACTGAGCTCCTGCACCCCCTCCTTTTGCTGTGATCCTGCAATGATGCTTTATCTGGGAAGAAATGAAAATAAAAATGATGCAGCTGGGTTGAGAGTGGCGTTATCCCCCCTGCTTTATGCAAGTGAGCGCTAATTGAACCTGTGGGAGCAATGAGCCCCGGGGAGGCAGAGGTGGCTGTTATTCTGATGATAATTGCTGTTTTCAGACACTGTAGACAGCAGAAGGGACTTGTCTGGTGTTTCCTGGGGTGGCAACAGTGCTGGAGAAGATTTCTGTCTGAATGCCCATCCGGAAAGAGCCACCCTCCTCCCCGGGTGGCTCCGTCCTCCCTCGTGCATGTCTGCATACAGCCGTTTTGCCTCAAGAAGCAGCAGCAGCACCACCAAAGGAGAAGCTAGCAACAGCCAAACCCACAGCCCGTTTCCTCTGCAGTGACCACATTTCGAGAGCTGATAACAAAAACTAGCATTTCCCACCCAGCTCGCCGCTGTGCTGGCTCCCACTGCGGTTGGGGAGTTTGCTGGGGAGGTGAAGACGCAGCCTCGTGTTTCTGTGCTGGCGTCACCAACTCGGGAAAAGCCCAGCGCCTTGGGGAGTTCCCCAGCCTGGCAAAAAAAATGAGCCACATTGCTCTTTTCTGCCCCAAACCAGCCTGTCCTGGCCTCAGAAAGGTAGCGGCATGATGCAAGCACAGTGGTGCATAGCAAACCGATGCGTTAGCTCCCACCGCAAACTTTCAGGATGAGTGTACCTACATCCACGTGCTTAGAAACACGCTTTTTTTGGTGGCCAGATCCCCTATCCCCCAACACATTTCCTTCACTGCCACTCTCTTGCCACTGCAGACATGGGTGCGAGGCGGCTGTGACCCTTTGCCGTTCTTCTCCGTGTTGGTTCAGCATTGCAAAGTAGGGGGTGGAATCCCAACCTCTCCATTAAAAAAAAAAAAAAAAAAAAAAAAAAAAGCTGTAATACCTGAAAAAATAGAAAAAAGAGAAAAAATTTAAAATAGAGGTCACTAAGGCTATGTGAGTGATGATTTACTCCCTGCCTGCTTGAGAATGGGGTGCTTTGGGAGGCGCAGTGCGGGTCCCATCCTGACCCCAGCACAGGGTCAGCGCAGACAGGCACTAGGGCTCTTCGCATCGGGTTGTCCCCATTTCAAGCCAGCGTGGCTGGGGTGACGTGCTGGTCTGCAGAGACACTGACTCATTGCAGCTACACGTAGAGCTGGAGAGCCTGTCTGGTGTCGTAGCAAAACACCCGGTGAAGACAAAGCCCTAGAGGAGATATTTTCCTGAAGCTCTGGATGGATCTGCACAGCCCTGGTTAAACAAGCTCCCCATCTACCCAGGTTAATATGCACCCCATCTTCTCAGCAAGGGCTGTTACACGTGCTTGCTTCTGATGCTAATGGTTTGTAGGCAGGGATGGGGTCACGTTGCTGAAACCTTGACCAGATGTGTGCCCCAAGCTGGTGGTGGTGACCCAGGGGTGGCGGTGGGCTCTGGAGGGGATGCTCCTCACCTCGCACACAGACACACGTGGCCAAAGGGCTTTGAAGGCAGAGGCAACGACCTGATGCACAGCACTTGCCTACACCAGATGCTTTCAAATATGCTTTATTTGGGACGACAGCCCCTCTCTTCCCATTTCCTTTGGCCCCACCACAATCAGCAGCTACTCTGGGAGCCCAGCAGCACTGTCACCTTGCGACTCTGCACGGGGAAAGGTTTAACTTCCAACGTCCTGCCGCTGCCACCAGCTTCTCTGGGCACGTAGCAAAGCTGGGACTGGAAGGTGCTGGAGAAGGCAGAAGGGATTGCTGGGGTGTGAAAAGCCCCCATGACGCCAGCAAAGAAACCAGCGCTTTGAGAATGATGTCACAGTCAGGAAGCGGTTTAAGAAACAGTGCAGAAGTTAAAATCAAGAACCGCTTTTTCCTTTAATGTCTGTAACTGCGCATGGTTCTGGAGAACTAAATTATTCCTGGTACAGAGCTACCGCTTCCTGCTCTTGCTGAAGACACTGACACAGAGGAGAAGCAAAGAGAAATACTGAAAATACAACAAATAAATCATAACAGTGACAACAAAGCCCAGCTCTGAAGGCTGCAGGAAGTGCTGCTCTGTACGCCCACGCAATGAAGTCACCCAGGGACCGCAGCAGCAAAGCCAATAAAGAGATAGATCCTTCTTACCGCTCTGCGCAGGGAGCAAATGGCTCCCAAATATCATGTCTGGCAGCATCTCTTTGGAAACCATCCAGGTACAAGCCATTGTGCTTCCAGCTTCAGCCAGAAGTTGGATATTTTTGGTGGAAACCCCTTGGGGAATGGGTTGCTCAGAAGCAACCCCTTGCAGGCACTGAGGGTGTTCAACAATGCTGGTGGAAAAAACCCTGCCTGATTTCAAGGCAGACACGAGCTCCCTCTGAAAGGTCTAAATCCCGGATACTTTATTCACAGGGGTGACGACTGGGTCCATGCTGGCACCAGCCACCACCCTCAATATCATCTTTTGGACAGAAAACCAGAAACATCTCAACTTCTCCAGCAGGATGTTCAAATGACCACACAAGTAACATGAAAGTTCTCAAACAACAGACTGGAGGACTATCAAAGGGGAATTTCCCCTCCCTTCAGCCTGAACTCTCTTTTACTTTTGCTAATGACTTCACATGAAGAAATCCAGATGTTAAACCTGGCAGCCATGCCAAAAGCCAGCCCAAGACCGGTGTGTGACACTTCCCTGCTCCTCCAGCCAACTGGGCTGTGGAGGAGCTCAGGAGCAAGAACTCAGCTGAGAAACAGTTTGCATTAGCTGAACAACTGCCAGCAGCCACAGCAATTCCCCAACTGGAAAGAAAATATCTCACCTGGAGTAAACCAGCATAGTGGTTGGTTAAAAAAAAACAGGCTGAGGAAAAATCGCAGCCCTTCATGGCTTTGGAAATTAAAATTAATTTTACAAAGTCAATAAGAGATATGCTTGGAAAGGGTATTTGTAAAATTGTGGCTTGACCCCCACTTCTCTGGGTCTCTGTCCAAAGCAATTGGGCTGCGAGTGCCCACAGGGCTGCAGGGGAGGCTGCTCCCATCACCCACCCACGCTGGGCCAGGGAAGATCTTGTGCAAGAGACAACTCTGCAGGAGTCAATTCATCTGATAATGCATATCTACATATTTTTGACAAACAGGTCTGTTTGCAGTGGAACAGAACCTTACATCCCCCAGTGAGACTGGCTGGTGTCCATTAGCCACCAGCACCCATGAAAAATCCCCCCAGCTGGGGCATTTGTGCTCAGCTACATGTTGGGTTCCAGCCCCAGTTTGTCTGATAACGGCTCACCTGCTGCCACCCTCCCCCCTGCAGCATCCTTGCTGTGGAGCAGAGGGGCTGGGAGAGTTGACCGCATTCTTTAAATGCAGAAGTATTTCAACAGCTGGGCTTATGGCAAATGAGCCTAATGAAAAGCAGCTGCCTCAGGCCTGTAAATAGCAGCATTTTGCCCTAATAGAGTCAAATCAGGAGACAGGATTTTATTTTAGATAGAAAAAGACTTGCAGTCTCAAATCTAAACTTTACTGACAGGCCAGTACCATTGGTTGGAGGGGGAGGGTTTAGAGATGATCATTTATTGAAATAATTTATTCAAATGTGCTAAGATTTGAAGCCCACCAAAGGCTTCGCTCTGCCCACACCTCCCTGGCTTGGGGGGTTCTGAGCACACAGCGCCTGGTCCTGCTTCCCCAGCACGCTTCAGCCCTCCAGCGCTGCTGGGCTGGGACTGTCAGCCCAGCTGCCATCACACCAGCGCCTGGGGACAACATCCTTTGGTCAGGGCATTGCTGGTTCAGAAGACAACCTGCATCTGAACACCCCAGCCTCTGCAAAAAAAATCAGCAATGGAGCTGTCAAGTGACCTCAAACAGCCTTAAATATCTTCCTTTGCTTCCAGCTGTGTTGTAAATCCCTCTGGCAAGAGAGACACGCTTTTTATCACACAAACCTCTTCACTCCCAGCCCTCCCTCGCTCTCCCAGGCTGGTTTCTCTGCCAGGTCTCCTCCTCGTTGGCCTCCCCGAGCTCTGGCTGGTGGCTCAGCCCCAGCTCCTGCCTGCCAGGCTCATACCCAGCAAGGTTTGCATTGTACAACCATGGAGAAATGCAGCCTAACCTTCCTCACTGAGCAGGCACTCATGCCCATGAAAACTTGTCCACGATGCAAAGTGAGCATAAGCCAGGGTTGCAGTGTCTGCCCAAGCCCAGCCATCTCCATCCAGGACAGCAGCGGGTGCTCTAGTGGTCAGTGGATACGGACAGGGGTGGACAGAGCAGCAGAAGCCTGTGTGAGAGGCAAAGAGCGTTGCCGTGGGGCACAGCAGCTTGCCCACCCCACCCCACACCTGCAGGCATCAGAGCAAAACACCTACTGATTTCCAAGTGGTCTTTCCTTCCCAGGTGGTCTCACAGCCAGCAAAAAATGGTTGAGAAATGGCATTTACACCTTGCTCTAAGGGGACAATCTCCTGTGGAAGGAAGGAGCAAGAACCGAAGCATAAACCTCAAGTGTTACATTCATAGTAGATGTGAGCAATAAGCATGGCCCCCACTGAGCAACACCAGCTTCCTCTCTTTCTCTGCTCACTTCTTGCTTGAGAAGCTGGCAGGTTGTCCAAAGAACCAGAGTTACTCTTGCCTCAAACACCTGGGCTTTAGGACTGTCTTTTTGCGGAGTCCCTTCAAAATGAGGACAACAAAATGTTAGTAAATGAGCACTGCCTACATGCAATGGCTTGTTGTGAAAATGAGGAAAATAATTATCTCCTGTGCAGTTATTACAGAGTTGGTGTTCCAGCTTGTTGTACTGCTGGTAATAGCTAGAAACTTCATATAAGAAGAAAACAAGGATTTTCAGGCCAGCTCCTGACAACACTACTGGACATGACATAGGAACCAGTACCACGTCAAGCCAATGGTCCATCTAGTCCCCTGGCCTCACCCCCGGCAGCTGTCATGAGCAAGAGACCATGGAAGAATAAAAACAAGATGACCACGTAAAGTATTTGCCCCAAAGTGCTCTACTGCCTTCAGCTGGTTTCAGCACAGGGGTCTTTTGAGCCAGATGTGATTTCTGCCCAGTGACACCCTCCACAGAAACACACCATGCTCTGGAAGCAGACTCTCTTTTTCAAAAAAAATTTTTTTTTAACTTACCCAGTTTCCTCTTGAGCCCATGTAAATTTTGAGCATCCAAAAATCCTCAGACAGGGAGATCCACAGACCCACTGCCTGCTGTGTAAAAAACCCACCAGTTTTTGCTGTGCTTCTGGCTCTGAGTGGCCCCCATCGAAGACCTCTGCTTCTTGCTTTTCCAGGCCATTCATGATTTTGTAGACCTCTGTCATGCCTGTTTTCGGTCATTTCTTTCTTTCACATCTACCTCCCAGTTTACTTGGCCACCTACAGCCCTCCTGAACTCCGCCCAGGCTCCCCATGTCCTCACCACCACCACCCTCAAAATCTTCATCTCACAAGCCAGCTGCCCCATCCCACTGCTCACCTCCACTTCAGCATGAACATGTTGAAGATCATCTTGGTTCCTGTAAGAAACTGCCCTGTGTTCACTTAGAACCGAAGATGGTGAGCAAGAAGGACAGTTTGAATAAGAGAGGTCTCTAATTTCTGTTGCAGAGTTTCGCTCTTCTCAAAAAGGCGTCTCTCTCAACTCTTCACTCTCAGAGCAGGGCACGTGTGCCTGAGAGGTTAGGGACAAAAGCTGTTTGCTGAACGTTTAGATGTATTTATACAGCACATCTCAGATGCTCTGTTCCTCTGCAGTAGCTCTGTGAGTCAGTGTGGAAGCATCCTGGAGCTGAGTTTCAGAGATTATCCTTTTTCCTCCTCCAAACATCAGCTCAGGACGATATAACGCAGCTGGTAAAAGCACTGAGCTCTTCTAACTCTTCATCCCATTTCCTAGATACCAGACTATTTTTCGTCCAAGGGTGTGTTTATAAAGATTTTAAAATCTTAACACGAACAAAAATTCCCCGGAGTAGAGGTTGGCATCATGCCATGTTATATATCATTATAAAAGACAAGTTCCAGACACTGGGATATTCAGAACAGACCAGAAATAAAAGGAAGAAACACAAGGGGAATGGAGAGAGAAGTAGTCAGAAGGGATTTTTAATATAACGTTAAAAGCAGCACTCGTGTATTTAAGCAAACGCTGAGTGACTAAATGAAATGCCAGTTGCAGTGTTTTTCTTTTGCCCTTCTCGGGCCCTTTTGTTTCACAGATCTCCCTTCTGGGGAGAGAAACAATAACATCAGCCCCAAGCACCATGTTTATCTGCTCACCCTCACAGAACTACAGCCACTTGAGTATTCTGGTGGTTGTTTAGCCCCTGAAGACATGCAAGGTGTAAACATGTATTGTATCTAGAAATAAGCTGCCCACGGTGTTTTTGAAACCACTGTGCTTCACTTGAAATCATAAGAGAGATTCAGACCTAGGGGAAAAAAAGCCACTCAGGTATTTCTGTGCATCAGTTATCCACCAGGTTTTTCATCAGGCTTTTCCTGGGATGCAGGAGTGGGCCAAGGCTCCTGCCTGCTGCTCCCAGTTTGCCAGTGACAGCTCTGATGACTCTTGGCTGCCTCTGATCAAACTACAGTCCCTCCACTTACACAAACACTCCCACACTAAGCTTTCTCATTTGTTTATATACTCTCCTTTCCCCTCACCTCTGCAGAGGATCCTGGACAGTAATTTCAGCGAGTCTCAGCTGGCAAGAGGAGTGCGGTGGGTGAAGTCCATCATTTACTGCTTCAGCGGATCTACACGAGACCGGGTGCAGCACCTTTCTTGCCTGGCTGGATTGCTGGTTGAAGTGCACAATCCCTTCACTACAGGCATGATACAGGCGCTTTTTCCCCTAGCCTAGTGAAACTGGGAGAGGTGATGTCCTTGTCATTTGGGCTTCTCCTATTTACTGCAATGCTTTAGGACACAGCCCTGCACACTCATCAGTTCAGAAGGTGAAGGATAACTCTACCAGGTTATGTAGGAGCATCCTCTCTAGACAGACACTTTGGGGACAGATGCAAATAGGATGGCATATAAAGATGTACCTTCTATAGCACACTTCCCATTTAGCAAACACAGCTGAAGGGTTTCCTGAGCAGAAAGCTCTGTTGTGTACAATAGCCACAGACAGAGCCGTAGCCTGTGAGCCTCACTGTCCCTGTTTGACCACTGGGATCTTGGACAGAAAGCAAAGGTTATCGATGTCCTCCCCTGGTTTAGATGAGGGACAATAATGTCACTGAATTAAACCACAGCTTTCTCTGGGGAGACGTTAAATTGCAGCAACTTCCCTTCCCTCTCCAGGCAGGAGGCACAGGGACTCAGAGAGTTACTCAACACAAAATAAATAGGGAATTAATTTCATCAAGTGCCCTTACTCTTTGGAGGCATGAAAGGCAAAGGACTGAATCATAGAGGTGGGGAATGAAGAACTCTTCTAACTATTAAGCATCATTAAAAGTTTCAGTGGAAAACTCATCTGTGTAATTAGGTCAGTATTAATCACCCTGAGTGAATGATTCAGATCTCTCCGGCATTAAACACCAGCTACATGCAATAAACACTGTAAATTAGGGAAAATCCAAAGCAGACCACCTGAGAACAAGCAAAACTAAACCAGGGGAAAGGATATTACACTCACAACCACCCAACTGAAAGCAGAACCAGAAGGACCACAATGTCTCCCCTGCCCTAAAACACACTCAGAGAAGGGGAAACATCTGAGATACTTACATACATACTTACATCTGAGAGGACACTCGTGTGCTGGAACTGCCTGGAAAGTGGGATAAAGGACCAGGCATCATCTGATAACTACTACGTTGGGTCCACGCCAACTCTCCCGCCCAAGACACAGGCACATATTTCACTTCTCCTTAAGCAGGGAAAATTTTCTAGCAGGCCATCACACAGTGTGGCTCGGGCCATGCATACACACAAGACAGCTGGAAAACATTATAAGATTTGGCATATGCAAATAAATGCAATTTTGCCATAGCAAACAGTAGGAAATCAGTTCCAAATTAGTTTAAATGTGCATATTTTGAAGAAGTTTGAGAAGCTTCATTTAAGTACAAAGCATTTGACACTGTCCCGCCCGACAGCCTTGTCTCTAAATTGGAGAGACATGGATCTGACAGATGGACCACTAAATGGATAAGGAACTGGCTGGATGGTCGCACTCAAAGAGTTGCGGTCAACAGCTCAGTGTCCGAATGGAGACAGGTGACAAGTGGCATTTCACAGGGGTCGGTCCTGGGGACAGTGTTGTTTAACATCTTTGTCAGAGACATGGACAGCGGGATTGAGTGCACCCTCGGCAGGTTTGCCAACTACATCAAGCTGTGTGGCGTGGTCAACACACTGGAGGGAAGGGATGCCATCCAGAGGGACCTGGACAGGCTTGAGAGGTGGGCCTGTGCAAACCTCATGAAGTTCAACAAGGCCAAGTGCAAGGTCCTGCATGTGGGTCA
>NW_010125161.1:27095-51657 GCF_000699245.1 Pterocles gutturalis
TTGAGAGCAGCCCTGAGGAGAAGGACTTGGGGGTGTTGGTTGATGAAAAGCTCAACATGACCTGGCACTTGCTGCCCAGAAAGCCAATTGTGTCCTGGGCTGCAGGAGCGTGACCAGCAGGTCGAGGGAGGTGATTCTCCCCCTCTGCTCCACTCTCGTGAGACCCCACCTGCAGTACTGCATCCAGCTCTGGAGTCCTCAGCACAGGAAAGACATGGAGCAGCTCTAGAGGAGGGACACAAAAATGATCAGAGAGCTGGAGCATCTCCCATATGAGGACAGGCTGGGACAGTTGGGGTTGTTCAGCCTGGAGAAGAGGAGGCTCCAGGGGGACCTTATAGCTGCCTGCCAGTACTTAAAGGGGGCTACAGGAGAGATGGGGAGGCACTCTTGATCAGGGAGTGTAGTGGTAGGACGAGGGGTAACAGCTTCAAGCTGAAAGAGGGTAGATTTAGATTAGATATTAAGAAGAAGTTTCTTCTGTGAGGGTGGTGAGGCACTGGAACAGGTTGCCCAGAGAAGCTGTGGATGCCCCATCCCTGGAGGTGTTCAAGGCCAGGCTGGATGAGGCTTTGAGCAACCTGGTCTGGTGGAGGGTGTCCCTGCCCATGGCAGGGGGGTTGGAACTAGATGATCTTTAAGGTCCCTTCCAACCCAAACCAGTCTATGATTGTATGAACTAGAGGTCCAAAGACAACCCCTCCATAATGCCCCTCTTCTGGAATTCGCTTTCCAGCAGCTCTGAACACAATTTTCTCACGCTTAATGTTCTTTCACTTTTAACTAAAATGGTTTCCCGTGAGGAAGAAAGGACAGGAATTAACAAGCAGGAAGTTACAGCAGAATTAAGGGATAATCAGCATTAAGTAAGAACTGCTGACACCTATCACATGAAGGTATACTTCATGGAGGGGAAAAAAGCTCTGTCCAATGCATCACGTACAATGGCTGGACCACCACCATCCATTGGAGATGGTCCACTCCAAAAATATATAGATAGTAAAATAAAGACACCCTTCATGCTAAATCCACGTGCCGTATGGATTATCAGGGGGCAACACTTCCCGTGGTGCGTGTTTTCCTCCATGCCAAGAGTGCTTCAGTAGCACTGCAAGGCTTTTACTGAGTAGGGATAGAAGATGCAGGAGAACAGAATAGTACACTATACATATTTACCAGTTCTCCCATAACACGGCGTTTTGCTCAAAGCCCCTGTTCTGAGACTTGTGATGCTAAGAGAGTCTCAGCTTTTGGAGGAAGAAGCAAGTTTGTATTGCCCAAGTCAGTTCCTCAAGATTTTAGGTGCAGATTTCTGGCTTCGATAAGGAAGGGGGGGTAGCACTTGTATCCCCACCAAACTGCAAGGGATGGAGGAGACAGCTGACATTATGATTTTCTCATTCTTGGACTTCCAGATATTGAATTTTCATACAGCACATAATTACGTTGCAGAGGTCTTTGCCAGAGCATGCAGTGAAGAAAAAAAACCAGCCCAAATTCCTGGAATATATTTTTGTTGCTCATCACTAACCACTGTGGTCTAGAAGCAACTTCTAATCATGATTAAAGGCTCTTCTGAGCCACCAGAAGCATTTTGTGCTCTGAAGGACCAATCTAGCCTTGGTTTGGCTCAATGCAGCTCTTCCTCAAGAATAAGACAGAACAATCCAGGTTACATTTATGCAGAGAATGATGACAGCTCTAATAACAAGAAAAAATTCTCAGACTAGTTCCAATGAGGAACCTCTCTGAAATCCGAAGGGCACAAGCAAAGCTAGGTTGTGCAGCTCACCTCTCTTGAAACTCATCCAACTCCTAGGGATCTTAAAGCATGGCCTAAGTTTCAACTTTTTTGATAATTATATTCATCATTATCTTCATCTAAACATCATTACTATTTTTGTTGAGCACCTGGGATTGTATCAAAACCAAGTAGGATAGGTTTAAGAAAAAAAAGAACAATTCACTGTCCTCTCTGGCATCTGTTTTTGCATAAGTGGTCAACAACTAATAAGATGATGAAATTTTCTCTCGAGTCTCTTGGGCAGCTGCCAAACCTACATCTAAAGCAGAAGTCTGCTTCCTCACATACCAGAAAGATTGAAGGGAAAGGAAAACAGAAAAATTCCTCTGGTTTTACATCTTAAAAAAAATATTCCCTCACTTCACACCGTGCATAACAAGGGATCCATCTTAGTGAGAGATCATTTGTTCCTTCAGCTTTCCCTGTTATTTCCTACCCTGGCTGTTGCTTACCTGAAAATCTTTGCAATGTCCGTAGTAAGGATTTCGCCACATCCCCCTTCCCCCTTTTTTTTAATCATTTGTATATGCTTGAGCATGGGACAGTAAGACATGCAAACTGTGGTGGTGCCAATCTTGGAGAAGAAGAAAAACACAAGTACACAAACATGCTTCCCTTTTCTTCAGTAATGTTATTGAAGAATATTTCAAGTATCAGTAAAATTTGGTCTAAATTTGGATATTTTAAATCTTGCCTCTAGTCACAAGGTGAGCTTTCAGGTTTGACTTCTGTGAAGAGTTGACAGATGCTACCTTCCCTACTGAGCTGAGTATAGACCAAATATAAATCCCCCCACTGTTTCCAGCTCTCTCACAACAGTTAACAATCCAATGTCACAGGATACCAGGAAAATAAGAGCATGAAATATAACTAAAACATCAAGAAACTGAGTGACCCTACAAGTAAGAAAACAGGACAGAGCTGACTTGAAGGTTAACATCGTTTTCTGAAGTTACAACTCAAATTTATTGTACAAATGAAAGGCTCTTCTTGTTAAAAGGAAGCCACAGGTTTTACAGAGGGCTTTCAAATGCTCATCACATGTGCATTCTTGCTGGTCTGTTGGCATAATGCATGTGTGGTGTCCCCAAAAGACAAAATTCAGACCATCATGAGGTAACTGACTTTTCTGGAGGAAGAGGAGGAGAAATATCACTGACAATGGTAGTAGTGGGGGAAAAAACAGATGACATTTCAGCCACACAGGAAACACAAATCAATCATGTACAATCCCGTCACACAGCAGAAACAGCAAAAAGCAGAATTCAGTCAAAATTTAGCCAGAGGGACAGAGGAAGAGAGGAAAAGGACACAAAAATACAGCCACAAAAAATACCAAGCTGCAGCTCTTGGCTTTAAAAGCTAACAGGGGATATTTAGGGATTATTTCTAACCCTTGTAGAAACTCTCTCCAAATCTGTCCAGAGCAGTCTTGTTTAAAGAAACGGCAACGGCAGTGACAGTAGAAAAGCAAAGTTCAAAATCAGAAAGCTTACAGCTCAATTTGCAGCTCAGCACTTTTTTCCCCCCACTTAATCCACTGTTTGAAACAGTTTGAACCAGGCTCTGATAGAAGTCAGCGATTTTTTTTTTTAAAGCTGAATTCCCAGGTGAATTCCCAGTGCACACTGTCCAAGCTGTCTCTTTCCTTCATAGTTCAAGGGTCTGTCACTGAACGTGAAGCCACAAAAATCAAGTACCTTAAGACTATTCAGTCCAAGGGAACCAAAATCCATCTGCTAGAGAGGGGAATATGCATTTGTTCCATTGAATCCAAAGAGGTGTTTCTGTTTCTCAGAGAGGGAAGTACTTGATCTCCAATACCCGAGACAATACTGGCTAGAGGGGAGAGAAACCTAACAAGAAAGATGAATGCATTTAGATAGGGAGCCCAGCAGCAAAGACTGGAAAGCGTGATACAGGTCACTGCTTGAAAAGCAGAGGTAAGTCAAGGAGCCAGGAAATTAGAGGACTGATTGGGAATTTTATCTCTGTAAAATTTGATATTGTGCAAATGTCTAGATAGAACTTTGACAGGAAATTCGTTATGTATTAATATGAATCCTCCCTCTCAGAAGAGAGCAGGGTAAGACAGACAGAAGGGCCTTACTTAAGATCTGTAAATTGACAGAACTCAACCAACAGCAACAGGAGAGATCCCAAAAGCAGAGATCCCATCTAATCATCGTACTCTGGGGCTGAATGAATTCTCTTCGTGCCACTGACATCCCAATGCACTTAAGGTCAGAACTGAGTGACACTTGTCAGGCCTCTGCAATCATAACACATACCAGACATGCTACTGCTGACCTGAACTGAAAATTTAGGCTGTAAACTTATACGGGCAAGTTTTGAGGCCTCCCTCCCCAGTTCTTCAGAGAGCAAAGATGCTGCGTGCTGCCATGTGCCCCAGCCCCTGCAGCAGGGAAGGGTGCTGAGCTACAAGCAAGTAACTCATGGTCTGAAGGCCTTTAGGTTGAAGGGCAATTCAAAAAAGAAAAAAGAGAGATAACTACAATAACACACAAATATGGAAAACAGAGCAAAGTTTGAGATCACACAGGTTTGTTCTGTACTTACATAAATGTTAACAGACCCTGAAGTGAAGGCTGACGCACCAAGACTGGGTTAGGTCCAACTCACCTTGTTCAGTCAGATGTTAGACGGGGCACAAATGATTTTACTGACAAATGAAAACAGACTGTAAATCTTTTGAAAAGGCTGGCGTGCAAACTCCACAAGCTGTTGGTCAGCCATCCCTCACTAGAGTCTACCCAGAGTTGTTTAAACACTACTTTGAGCAGGCTGGGCCAATACAAATATTATAACCTGTGATTAGCAACCAAAGACCTGGTCTGAGCACAACAAAAGAAAACTGACCTGCTCAGTATTTCACTTTTGCATAGCCTGGGGCTCGCTGGCCATGACTTGGCTTCCAGAACGCCACTTGCTTTACTAAGTTCTCACTCCCACTCCTGTTCTCATCTTCATGCAGCAAGGAACAGGGCAACAGCTTCAAAAAGTTTGAGGAAGAAGCTGAGGAGAATTTGAAAAGTGATGGTTTTGTGCTCATGCTGATTGACATTCCTCATTTCAGATCACCTTCCTACATTACTGTCTGTAAAAAGGATCCATTAAGCAGCTCTCACAGCCCCATTTGCTTGCTAAGTTGGTTTCATGATTATTGTGTGAGGAGGAAATAGTTCAGTGTAGACATGAACTCATTTGGATTGGCACCCTCAGGCAAACACAACTACAGTGACAATCATGTATATGAGGTGAAATAAGCTGGAAAGGAAAGAAGGCCAGATTTCAGGGAGTAAACTGCTTACTGTAAGCTAGATCAGCACAACAGCAGCACCAGATAAGGGTTAGATTGCTCATTACCACATCACAAAGCCCAAAACTAAGAATTACCTGCATGTGTCTATGTTGATGGATCCTTGTTGACTTGCATACCTAACACAGAAGTTTTACTAAATTCTAGTCTGCATCTTTCTTGTATTCTCCAGCCAAAACTCTTTTCAAGTTTGGTTTTCAGTGCTTCCAACATTGAAAAGCAGAAAGGATTGTCAGGAATTCTGTTATCACCAGTCTTGTCAAGTGCTATGTTTCACTCAAGCCTACATAACAAAATAAAACTGGGGTGGTAGGGAAGGCATCCAAGTGTAAGTGCATACAGTCCAAATAACTGACCGTCAGAAAATTTTTATTTAGGAAAAAAAAAAGGGACTCCATCCTCTACACGAGAAACATTATAATTTGTGCATTAATTATATCTCAATTACTTTCCTTATCCAAAGGCCTGTATTTCCTCCTCGCAAATGGATACAGAAGCAAAGGCCTGACCTTTTATACAAACAAGCTAATAAATACTAACAGCTTACCCTGATGCAATGTCATTTAATCACAGCAGCACTTCATTTTCCCTGATGTATTCAGGGAAGGAAAAAAATAAAGACTGCATCCACATTCAACAGTCTCATCTAAACACCTCTTATTTCAGTTTTCAAATTCCATTATTCCCATTCTTCTTATTGTAGTCAGATTTTCTCTTGCTTTCATCTTAAGTAGACTCTTTCCTCTCCCTTAAACTTAAGAAAAAAAAAACCAAACCCAGTCTTTAGCTCCCTATTATTTCATCACATCAACCAAACCCAGATGCAACAACCTAACACTCTATCTGCTTTTCAAAGACTTTTCATCTTCCGCTCCCAACTGTCCCAAAATCCCATTCCCACCACGCTGCTTCTTTTGGTTGCATTCCGTTTCTCTACCTCTGTCCTTATTTATTTCACTTACTCCTTACTCCACACACCCCCAATTCTTTGTAAAGACAATTCTTTCTCCATGGGAGTGGACCAGACCAGAGATCCAATCAGACAGTACAGTCACCGGTGCTTCTCCACACCCAGAGTAAACAAGACTAGTCCGTCCAAACTCTTCTCCAGTACCTTTCACCTATTTAGCCCACTGGGGCCCCCCACTCAGTCTTTTCCTCTCCTCTCTCTCTTCTCTAGTTGCTTCAGAAGGTGGGTAGTTGCTTTCTCACATTTCTCCTTGGCAAGTACTACTCAGCCTGTATTGCCTTATTCTCAGTTGTGTCCCATACAAGAGGCCTGTTTTTAATCTCATGGTTACAGGAAGGGGATAAAGTAAATAACTAATGTCAGCACTCTACCAATCCCACCCATTTCACTAACAGGTTAATATCACATGTGCACTCCACCCCATCTTACTCATAAGATTTAATTCTCGGGCCTTTTTCCTTCCTACAACCTGCTCTTGTGTTTGATCGTTCCCTGGAACGCATCATTACATTTAGTGCTCAGTGGCCTCTCCTCTGTCTCTCTCCCCCTTGTCTCTGCTCACACACAATACCTGTCTTTCCCTCTCTCTAGTCCATAAAGACTCTTAACATCACCTCTCTACTTGCATTCACCATCATCAGCATAACTTTTCTTTCATGAATCCCAAGAATATTTAGAAAGAAACAGAGTGCTTAGCACGGCGTGGAAGAAGAGAGTAGGAAGTAATACATGAACAGAAAAATCTGCAGACCAGAAAGGTGTAGTTTCTCATGAGTGACAAGGCACCTGGGCCAAACCTCACGGCACAATACCAGAGCACAGACTGTCTTTAATCTTACCTATCCTGGAGTCAAGGTAAACATCTACAGAACACAAAAGGTGGAAGACCAGACTACTTGACCTTTCCCCAAACAAAAAGAAGCACCACATCTGTTCTTCAAGGTAAACAAAGGAACAAGAAAGCAGGTGAAGAAGCCAAAAGAGTTGTAGCTGCCAAGTTATTTCAAACAAAAACTGAAGTGCCAGCCATTCAATCCATTCCTTGACTCCTTTCAATTGTAAAAGCAGCGTTATTGTACAGGCAATTATTCCTCTACTATTTTTCCTAGGGCACTTGGTGTTCCCTTGCTTTTGCCAGAGTTGTCCATCTATTACAGCATCTAACAAATCCATGCGCAATTGCAACATTTTCCTGATAGTCTACTACATAAGTGTTAGAGAAGCTGGCAAATAAAGCCTTTTGCTTCTGAACTTCCAAAACACATTGTTACTGAATGCGCAACTGCTCTGTAAGTCAACGTTATGTCTCAAATTAAGCACTACAAGAAATATTTAAATCACATTTTATTTTTCAAATTCAAAAATAACAATTAGCTTTATTTAACATGTTACACATCTCACAGATTTAAAATATCATGCTCTATTTAAATATCTGAGTGACAACACTATACAAATAAAATGTTACACAAAATATATTTAAGAAAATGTTTTGGTCTTCAATCTGAACAATAAATAGACAGGCACTTCTACATATACAAAGGAAGCAACCACTATTTAGAATAACTCTTATAAGCAAGATGTGGAAATACAGAAGAAAATCCAAGTTTTGAGAACACGTTTAACTCTACATGAGACATCATGCAACTTCAAAGTTTGTTTCAAAATTCAAAACTCTTAGGATCTGCACAACTCTAGATTTGCTACTGCTTTGTAGGAGATCCAAACCATGCTCTCATAAGCAATGTGCAATTTCAGTTATTTCCATCAAATCAAGCTACCTGATCACATTTAGTGCCAAAACAGAAAACAAGGACTGACCAGAGTAGCTTTTCACATAAATAACAAAAGCAACAAGTCAGCTTCACCTCATGTAAGCCTGGGGCAGGGGGCAGACCTAACTGTACCTACTGCCCAGCCCCAAACAAGATCTGTTCTTCCTTTTCCTTACATATTCAGCTCTTTTATGGGGTGTTTCAAACAGTATTATGCCTTTTTTTTGTAAAAATAGCATAATCTAATAAAAGCGTAAATCCTTCAGACACAGGCACGCTTTGCACAAAACATCATAAGTAATGCAGAAAATACTGTTCCAGGGTGCAAAAAGACTGAAAACTATAAATTAAAAAAATTCAATAGTTAGAAGTCTCTTAAGAGTGTTTCATAAAGTAAAACTACATTCCTCCAATTTGTGAATTTTCAATTTACAGTGGTTTCCACACACCCACACACAAACACTACTCAAGGAAAAATTCTTTTCCACCATCACAATTAATGAAAGATGCATTGTAATAGGCAATCCCTGTTCCCAATACAGCTAACCAGTCACTGACAGCTAGTCACATCCTTGAAGTCCTTTTCAAAATTAAGACAAATATTGAAACATAATGACCACCAGGACAGCAGAAAAGTCAGGACCAAGTCTTCAAGCCATCCCCTCAAATTATAGTATTGTTCTCAGTTTTAAAAGTACAGAAAAAGTTTCCAGAGAAAACTATACTATTAAACAGAGCTTCAGTGGTCCACCAAGAAAGTCAGACCCAAACTTGGAAAGTTATTTGGACTTAAGACACTTATGCACATTACTTTAACAATTTAAGTGGGGATCTTGCAAGCGTGTCCAAATTTTAATCATTTCTTGAGGTTTTCTACTATGCACTAACATTAAGTTTGTGTAGGAACATATGTTATTTCTGTATTTCTCTTCAATATCAAATGTTTTGAAGCCTTTGTGTTTTTCTGGAGCAAGCCCAAGCTTCTGAAGGCACATTCCAGTATAAACATCATCAATAGGGTAAAGGAGTACCTGGTCAGATGCATTATTCAGTCTTAATGCCAGATCACCAGAGTACAGAAACCCACCGCCTCCTGCATACGGAGGATATGAACCTTCATAAACACTTTCTGGGATGTAGTACTTCAATTTTTTTTCTCTATGAGGTCCAGCATCTTTGATCACATCACCTATAAATAAGTCTTTTGCTTTCTCCTTTGATAAGCTCTTCAAGTAATCCAGGATCTGATGGGTATTCACAAAAACATCATCATCACCCTTAAAAATAAACTGGACATCTGCACAACTGCTGCTGACCCACTTAAGAAACAGCACCTCTTTCAGAGTTAAATTGAAGAAAGTGTCTCTGTAGTTCCACAGAAGAATGTCTTGGTGCCTTTCACTCTCAAATTTTATCATGTCTGAAAGATCAGGAAAATTATCCTCTGGTGGGGTCTGTCCAAGTAAGAAGACCCTTTTGACTGTCACATTCCCCAATTGTATTTCCTTGCCCCAGGATTCCCTAATGGCTTGCCTTCTATCAAAATGGGGTGTAAGTGACTTAATAGCCAGCAGCAAAAAAGGTTTATGTTTGCACTTGTTGGGCTGATCCATTAATAATGAATAATTTCTACATCTCAAATACAGTAGAAAGTCTTTGAATCTGTCTGGCAAATTTGCAAAGTCACTAACCTCTGAAGGTACCCACGGGTCAGGTTCACAGGAACTAAGAACACTCGCATTAGAAATTAAGTTCTCTTCCACAGTCATATTTGAAAGCAAGGTCAGAATAGGGTTGTACAGCAGTTCAAGCTTCTGTTGCTGTTTGTTCCAATAAGCTTTGTGAGGAGTATATTTTCTCCAGAATTTGCTGCGTGGTATAATAACACGGCCTTTTGCGTTCTTCTCTTGGCTGCCACTTTTTGAGACTTCCACAATCACATAAATAAAAATGTTTACCATCATCAGGATACCCAGCAGTTTTAATCTTCTGCGTCCAACACTCATTTCTCATATCTGGAAAGAGAAAAAAAATGTCAGATTTTCAGCCTTTTTCCTATCAAGATCTTGATCTCATGAAAATGCAAACTACTTTCAGACAAAGAATGTGCAAGTTAGTAGCCTAAAAACAGAGGTCACCTACACCCAAAAAAAGGTAATATCTAATCTACCTCTAATACGTGCACACCTACAGCTAGTAGGGGTTTGGGGTTTCATCAGCAAACAAGAAGCTGGTAAGAACATAAAATTACCGTTTGCTACTTAGAAATTTTACACAGCATTTCATAGTGCATCTAAACTGGCCAGCAGTTTTTCCTCCTCATTTAAGTCCCCTTGAAACACTCAACTGTATAACAATTAGAATCTGAGCCCTCAGCTTGGCAAAGGCAGGCAGAGATTTTTTTTTTTTCCTGCTAGTAAGGTGAGCTTAAGGGTATAGAATAAATTGCTATATGCTAAGGTCAGTTATTTTTAAATTAAGTTTCAAGTTTTTATACTTGCACTCTTATACCTTCCAACTACATAATAGGCAGAGCTGTATTTTAAAGCATACACTTCGTTTCTGTCCATTTCTCCTGGCTGTTTCCTTGGGAGAGAGGCTGACAAAACTGGCCAGCTGCATTGCTGGTATTCAGATCTCTGCAGACAGAAGAGAACATGAATTTTGATTTTTTTTTCTCCAACTAGAAAAGGAAATGAATGGCATCAGAAAGCAGAAGTGTAATTATTCCCCAGAAACTGAAGAGAAATCAAAAAAGGAGTTTTCCCATATATGTAAGACCAGGAATAGTAAGTGCACCCCTCTTTGCTGTAGCAAAGGTTATTCTCTGACCTATCTCCAGTTTTTACTGAGAGAGAAAATGGATCAATCCCTCTTTCTTCCACAGCTGTCAGAATGAAAGGTGCACAGGAGCAACATGAAAACAGTGTGTTTCTATAAAGCAGTGCTTATCAAACTGTTTACTAGTCCAGGGGGATATCAATGTACAAGCTACACAACATTTAACAAGCCATTCTAAATCAGGAAGTCAGACTAGAAAATAATTCAGAATGATTAAGAAAGTTAGTAAGACTGCATTTAAGTCAGAAGAGAAATGAAGATCAGAAAAATCTAATTAAATAAAATATTCGTAATGGCTGTTAAGCCCAACCATAAACACTGCCTCAGAGGTCTGGAAGTCACAGAGCAACAAGCAGTCAGGAAGGTACACTTGAGAAGTACACTTTGTGCTTGCTCTTCTTTTCATTTTATTTCCAGCCATCACCAGACACCTGAGCTAGACTGACCTTTGGTCTCTTCTGATTTGACCAGTCTTACTGTCTTTTACTCCCCAGCAAGTTAAACACAAAGTTTAGTAAGAAAGCAGCAGGTAAATAATCAGTCATCTTTTTTTACGAATTGGACCCCTGGATTCTCATTAAATCCAAAGGAGGGAAGTATTTTTGAATTTAAATAAAAAGCCACTCCTAGAAATCATGGACTACTCACGAGAAAAATCTCTACTCTTCCTTCATTTAACCTCATGTACCACCTGCATATTTATCTTTGGATATGCTCAGGCCAGATCTACTTTATTTCATGTCCTGCTCTCAGCCAGTTATGAAGTTTGCATTTCTAATTTTGAAGTAGTTTTCTTCTATACCTCAAAGACAAAAACATACCTGTGGTCAGTGCCATCATTTAAGCTAAACAGCTGAACTGTTAGAAAGCATTGGCTGGCCACACAGAGTTCAAAGAAACTCGATATTCCTCTTTCAACTGCCACAGCAGCTTCCACTGAAAACAGATCACTCTATTATTTTTCTTCACTTCCCCTTCAGTACATCCAAAAATACTGGAGAAGCAGCTGTCCCATGTTTTGCACAATTCCATGCAGTTCAGCATGCACATTGGTGCTTACCTACCCTGTCCTCGACAGCACTTCTCACTAGAACAACACATGGCGTGTCAACATTTGACCTATGTTCCCAGGGCTCCGAAACAACAGGGTGAGAAGCTCACCCCTAGTCATAGCTAACAAACACGGGACTGTCAAGAGCTCAGACCGAGCCTGATTTTCCAGGATACGTAGCACTACACAGGTCATCTGTTCATGGCCCCCAGCTGCTGTGAGTATTCAACATCTCGGTAAATCATCTGGATGCTTGACCTGAGACTGTTCTGAACACAATGACACACCATTTGCAAAGACTATTTCAATCACTTAACTAAATCGTTCAAATCACTAAGACTTGGGTAAGCATTCAAATTCTTTAACTACAAGATCTTCCCTAATCTTCCTGTTTTTCACTTGCACCCTTGCAATCCCCTGCGGCAAGTAAGCCAGATCCTACACAGAAAAATCTCCATTCACTGTTAGACTTGGTAGAACTTTTCATCGGAAAAAGTGTGAGACTGTGAAGATGACAGTGGTTCCATCACATAAATGCTATCAGCCACACACGTAAATACTTATAGAATAATTTTCAGTCTTTTTAAAAACTATCCAATATCGGCGATAAAATTAATGCTTCTGAGACAGGTAATTCCAATACAAATAGGAGTTTTGTAAGACATAACAAACCCCCATAATTTTTCATTAAAGCATTCCTCTGTAATCCAAAGCTATCTACATTTTTTTTACCAATTCGTTAAGAATATAACTCATTAAGAATATCAAACCAATACAAAGGGCTACGAAGTGAAAACGATATAAAAACTGCTTTGTTAAAAAAGTGTCCTTTTTTAAAACTACACAAAGACAGGTTGTATTAAACACTTATTCACAGCATTAGATGGATGTTCCTGAACAAAAAGTCAACAGAAAACAATCAAACTTCAGAAAGACTATTTCTATAAATTGAAATAGAATCCTCAATTTTGTAATTGATACATATTAGCTTTAATCATTACACCAAAAGACAGGAATTAGTAAAAGGATGCCAGTTCATCAATTTCACATCAAGTGAACTGGGTTTATCGCAAAACACAGTATTACAACGGCAGGGGAAGGGGGGGCGTTGCATTTGTAGTGTTGTTGCTAGCGGGAGGTTTGGGTTGGTTTGTTGTTTGGGGTGTGGGTCTTTTTTTTTTTTTCCATGTAAACATCCACAGCCCACGTCTCAAGGCAAATCTCATTTTTTTCATCTGCTTTGGTCAATCACTACAGTGTCAGCAAAGTGCTAACACAATGGAGACCGTGTGTGCTGGGCAGCTTGCTACAGAGCAGAGTGGTAGAGTAGAAGACAGTGCCCATTTCCTACTTACTGCTTAGCAACAGCAATCTGGACAGATCACAAGAACTTTCTCCTATTCCAGTAACAGCTTCTTCTATCAGCATTAATATTACAAAAATTCCCACCTGCCTCCTTTGATTGCTGAGAATGGAAGATTTGTTAGGGAAGCCAGAAACAAACTAAAGGTCATCTGGTTCATACTTAAACCTATGTGATGCATTTTTCTGATAGTTTTGAAGAACTGAAATGAGCAGTACAAAGCAATACTCAATTTGAAAAATTCCTCCTGCTTTAGGTGTTAAAAAAAGAAAAAGCTAGAACATACAGCCATCTAGCATAAAAAGCAGAACACAAGAGTAAACACTATATATTGGTAAAGGAAATCACAGTACACAAAGAACCTCAGGAACAGAAAATCCTGGAGAAATTTATTCCCATTTCAGAAGGTAAGGTAAAGAGAGTTACCTAGACTCAAAGGTCATCTGACACACACTTTTTAAATGCCTGTTTTCAACTTCACAGCTACACTGACATGAAGACCATTTCAGCAATCAGTTCAAGTTTGTATAAATCATCACACCTGCTTATGCAACTTCCAGCTGCAGTTATGCATCAGTATCACTGCATATATAAAGTCCATTTGTTCAATGCCTTTAGAAAACATCCATGTGGCTAGAAAAATAAAGGCTTAACATTAACTATACTCTGGATAAAGCAAGGTTCCGCTACAGATACAGCAATTGGAAAGATTGATTCTGCAGAAATGTGGGGAGGAGGGGAGAGTTGCCCTCTTCAGCTCCACTCCACTCTTACACTTCACTGCAGTCAAAACGGAGGTATTGATAGAAGGGAACAGATTTATGGAGCCACAAAAGCAGCACTGGGATCATGAGATGGATAGAAAAGGCAAACCAGCAGAACCGGGGAAGAAAAACAAGCTTCACTGTGGGACCAGGCAGCAATCAATAAAACAAGATGAACCACAACAGAGGAAGAAAGCAAGTACTACAAAGAAGCCATAAGCTACAAGAAAAGATTCCAAACACCCAAAAAGCTTTAAGTCTCAATAACATTAATGCAAAACACTGACACTGTTCACAATATTATTTTACGCTTTATCTCAAGAGTGAATGAATTCCAAACACCTGCAAGGAACTTATTCATAAATCCAGAAGAGTTGGTATGAAATTAGAATCACAGAATCACTTTCCTGAGCTGGAAGGGACCTATGAGGATCATAGAGTCCAACTCTTGACTCCACACACGGCAACCTAAAAGTTAAACCATATATCCAAGAGCATGGTCCAAACGCTGCTTGAATATCAAGTATGTGTACTCTATCCAGTTCCAGTAATTAATTATACAAGAGACACTTTTCTGGAGGCAAGAATTTACACAAACAGGGTGCATGATATCCTCTGACAGAAGACAAGGGTTACATCTGGAGGAGGCAAAGCTCAAGGTCAAACCATGAACAAGTACATCTAATCTACCAACCCCTAACTAAGGACACACATAATTCATCAGTTTGAACTTCTCACATTGGAGTTAGTATCCTGTAGAAGAACTCCGATTAGCCCTGTCACTTGATTTTTCTGTAATGACTTCACAGAATTAAAGCTGTCATCACATTTCACATACTAACTTTGTTGTGTTGTTTTTTTTTTTAAACTGATTCTACTAAGACGTTGCTATGCACAAAAACAAGCCTAAATCTCTACTGAGGTTTAGCTGTAGGAGACAAAAAGGCAAGACAGAGAGGCAGATGTTGCAAAGAAGTGGCTAAAAAAGTGAAGTATATGTAGGAGTTCAGAAAAAAAAATCCTCTCTAGGAGAGAGACAATGAAACACAGTGGGTTCAGACAGTGCACTAACTAGTCCTCTATAGCAAGATGTCAAAACAAACACACCTAGATTTGCACTCACTGAGTGCAGACTATAATCAACCCAAACAGTAATTCTGAAGATTCAGAACTTGCCTCAATATCCAGATTTTGGCAGATGCTGGACACTGCCCAGAACTATGAAGCAGTTTCCCTTTCCTACAGTTCTTAAGCAAGGCACTATACTTGGTTTGAGCTGGAGATATTAACATAGATAGTAAAAACCTTCAATGTAGGACAGGCAGGTGCTCTTTTGGAAAGGTCATCAAAACATAAAGGGCATTGATGAGCATGAAAGCAAGTGGAAAACAGATAAAAATTTTGACAGTCAATCCTGCCAATTTTACCAAGGAAGCAAAAAAAACCAAAAAAACACCCCACCCTCTTTCCTGAGAAGTCAGACCAAGTTTGTATCTAACTTATTTCATTCTGCTCATATTCAACAAAACAACCGAGTGTTTAAAATAGCATACGATTAACTGCCTGCTTACACATAAACTGAGATATCATAAAACAACTTCAGGAATGTCACTATCCTAAATGAGCAGAACTTCCTCCTTTTATTCCACGTTTCTATTTAGCAACCTGAATATCAAAGAACCATATATTAATACACCAAATATTGATTATATTTATTGATTTTTATTGATATTTAGGTTCCTAACCAGTGGAGCCTCTTACTAAGATGCCTAATTGTTGTACATTGAAGTTTCTTCTGCAGCACTCTACACACTGTCTCAGTCTCTGTAGATATGAATATCCATCCAAAGCTGCCCCTTGCAATGCACTAGAAGTATACTTACAGCATGAAATTGAAGAACAAGCCTTCAGAAGGGAACTACAAAAGGGAAAGCGACTGTTAGCCCATGTGTCTTAATACTGACAGAAAAGTCACCTTCCTAGCTCTTAAGTACTGAAGCCCATGACAAATTATGCAAGTGGACAGATAGCTGGTGACTATTTCAAACTTAACACCTAAAAAGGTATTATTTGTTACTGCAAGAAGGCTCCATCATAAAGGGCTAAATTTTATTACAAACACCACTGGGCACAATGCAATGCAACATTACCCAACGAGGATCCCTAAAAGTAGTTTCAGGTCAGCAAGTAGGTTCACACTGCACAACCCCAGACAGTGCAAGGGTGCTGTTCAAAAGGCAGCATGGCCTGCGGTAGGCATAGGCATAACCACAAACTCTTGCAGCAAGATGAAGAAAACACAGTATTCCTGTTTATTACATAAAGAAGGGAAGTTTCAGGGAGCAAAAGACGGGTAAGACAACAACTATTTTCAAGGATATAGTTCTATTTAAAGGTAAGTTTAAATGGTGATTCTAGATGTACCAAACATCAATTTCTTCACTCCAAAATCTTTGCTACTAAAACATTCTTCCTTTATGTTTTTACTTCTGAATTATATTTATCTCAAGTTTCAACATGGAAGTTCAAGAGCAGTAAAAGTAAGCTGTGACTACCAGAGTGAGCAGTCTCAACAGCAGCATATCATACAGATTTGCAGCTAAGCAAACCACCCAAAGCAGAACTCCCTTAAAACAGCTTGAATATTTAGCATTGACATGCTCATGCAGCCCCAGAATGAAAGAAAAACAATACATTTAATGAGACTACTTGCCTCAACCATCACCTCCTGCTGCAGTTCCAGGTTGTGGATCCACAAGCAGATTAACCAATCTAACTTCCTGAACCCTCCTTTTGATGAAGACTTTCTCCTCCTCCCTTTCCGACTCCAAGAACTCAGGCCCAATCCCTCCCTCGCACTGGCTCTAGTGCTCTGCCAGGTCTCTCCATATGTCAGTTCACATCACTAACCCAGCAGAAAATTAACAATGACCAGAGATGCACACTAGATAAGCACCAGAGCAGCTACAGTGAAAGCACACAGCAGAGAGAAGGGGAGCAGACGGCTCTCCCCTCTTCAGCAGGGATGACATCACGCCAGTAACTGAGCCTTGGTTCTGGATCTGTAATCTCTCCCACCCCCTAAAAGAGACTATTTAGCATCATAGCAATGACAACATGATACTTATACCCTTATACAAACAGTGATAGAACACCAGTCTGTGCAAAGAACATACAGAAGCAAGGCAAAACATCTTTTTCCTCCTCCTCCAAGTCTGACAGAAGCCATGACCTTTCACTGCAAATACCCGTATCTTCTACTGAGGACAGGAATTATGCTGTATTTTCTAAGTGGGCTGAGTAACCGGTCTATGTTATTTGACTGCCAAACCCAAGCATTAAAAGTCCATTTACCTACTGGGGCTGACAAAAGATAAGATAATCTTTACTACCTGCAGGTATTACAGCTACCACTCTACTGGTTCAGGACTAAAATATCATTAATTTAGCAAAACAAAGCTGTAATTCAAGTATCTAATAGATGCTACCATCTTCCTTTCTTTGCAGAGACTAGCTATAACTGGGGCTATGTCAGACTTGGATATCACGATGTAACTTCATTTTTAAACCTGATATCCCTTACAGCAGTCGTACACATAGCACAACTTCTTGTAGTTCTAGCAATACTGCATGCAATAGTGACACTACAGTTCTGAAGATAATTTTTAAAGTTATTATTAAATACATCAGAAGCCATATGCAGTCCTTCTAACCTCCTGCGAGATGCATCAGTTCTTCTAACACCTCAGTTCTGTTCAGTGAGTCCAAGGAGCTTCCTGGATTGAGCAACAACAGTTTTAGAATGTGAAGATGTTGTTAAGAGCCCTGCTGTTACAAAAACAACTCTGCTATTTCCAGTTTTAAAGAACCTGAACAGTCATCTATTTATTTTTCTAACTACACACAATTATATCTCTTTTTCCCCTCAGAATTTTAAACAAGACCATTTTTACACAATAGTAATTAAGAACATCTTAAGAACTGGCAAATATTCAACAGGTATCAGTATTCTGCTTCTGCAAAAGAACGTCACAGTGGTTACCACTGAATAATAGTCACTGTTTTCTCTGTACTTCAAACACCACAGACAGTCTGAAACAATGTTCCAGTTGGAGGAAAGTTACCAAGATAACACCACACTACACAAAGCATCAAAAAACACAATGAAATTCAGCAGTTAATGTTTATTTTAACATTAGTTTTAACTAACTGCACATACATGCTTTGAGCCATCTTTCAGCATATTATTTAGTTTTGGGAGAAATTCTACTCTTCCAATATTTTCATACCAAAAGACACCAGTGCAACTTAGATCTTGAAATTCCATGCCCAAGTAAATAGCAAGACTAGGGGAAGGATGTGCTTGTATATTCCAAAAACTCAGCCTGGGGCATAAAGAACTATAAAGAGCCTGAATGAAAGCCAATCTTACTTCACATTATGTTTCCCACTAGTTATCTTCAGCACATTTTGCTCAAAAAAACCAACCAAACAACTAAAAACATGCAAAAAAAACCCCAAACCAGACCAAAAGCAAAACATTAAAAAACCCCACACCCAAAAAACCCAAATCATACAGTGAAGCATTTCTCTAGTAATACTCCCCTGATTTTCTGTAATAAGGCATTAGAGCGCCAGAAACTGCATTTGAACAATGTTTAATTACTGTTACTGAAACTAATCTCACTTTGTCCAATTCCTTTTAATCCATTTATATTTTCAACTTTTGTAAATTCCACTGGTGAGGAATTCCTCAATTTTTCACACAGTGAGAACCAGGAATGACTTGCTTTTCTATTATCACACTAGAGGGGAACCCTCAGAAAATACAACATAACAAAAAACATTAGTTATTTTCTCTAGGTACATTTGTCATACCAGCTATATAACGAACCTATATCTGTCCTCTGTTTCTTCTTAGCCATGGTAAGAAGTCCTAGTCATTTCTGTAAGTCTTTTGTAATTCTAACTATCCTTGTCTTATTTCCACCCCACACCTTTTAGTAGGTCATTTTTCATATGGCAGCAACAACAACAAAAAAAAGCATTTAGTACTTAAAGCTCACAAATCAGAATTTGTGGAGACTTTTTAGGTCTATGTATCAATGGGGCTTTGTGTAAGGCACAAGCTAAATAAGGAGAGGGAATTATTTCTGAAATAACCACAAAATTTGAGAAAGAAAAAAAACATTATATTCCCATTATCTTAGAAAGCTTTCTCATCTAAAACATCCCCACATCACTGGTTGTCCAACACCCTCATGGCACATGGGTGATGGCAACCTTTTGTCATTTAATTTTCAGGAAAGTCAACCTTGTCTTGTGACCCATATGAAGTTGGATCTTCTCAATTCAGTTTCCAGCATCCACAAATTTTTCCAGTAAAATAATAATTTTGGCTGTCTAGTGAAAAGATTAACTGAATCTGAAGCTTCAATGTTCCTAATATTACACCCACCTAACCCAGTTACTCCCAGACCATGCCCTACAATTTAAGGGAATGAATCACAGACAGTTTACTTGGTTTTGTGCTACACTTTAAAAGTTACTTTATCTTATTCATGCCATAACTTCTTTCCTAGGTGGATTCTGCCCCTTTCTTTATTGAGATGAAAACAAGTAGTAAAATAGTCATAAATATTAAAATCAATCCAAAACCACCAGTGTGAAAGAGGATTGTTGGATAGTTGCCAGTCTTCCAATGAAACAAGCATTTCTGTGCTCATCCGCTCAATTCACCCTTTGCCTTATAGGTACTAGTTCTTGTTACTCACCATTTTCCACTCCACCTAATCTTATCCATGCACTCAGCCAGTTCACAAAGTAGCTTTACAGTAACTATGACAATAAACTTGGGCTCTCATCAGCTCTACCACTAGTTTATCTTACAGGTTACAAATTAAACTAGCATGCTATCAAGTCTGAAACTGGTACAGAAGGATTGAAATGCCTCATACATAAAAGGAAACAATCTCCAAACGTCAAGCTTTAGAGCTACACTAGGCATAGTGACAAAGCTCTCCTCTATCCCTCATTTTCTGATAGCTCATTTGAAAACCCTTCCGTAGGAATAGGGCTACAAATATACTCTTGTTCTTGCTTTGAAATAATGCCTCTCAGCTTCACTGACAGTTTTCAAAAAGTTCTAAACTGCCCACTCCTCCCCAAATACAGCAATACTGGAGCTACCTACAGACTTCAGGAAATAACTGCACTGTTCATTCTCAATTCATTTGGCATACCACATTTGCAATCACAGGGATAAGAGCTTAGACCCAGCTTCTAAAAATATGCTGAACAAACATATGTCTGCACACAGATGGGTGAAAAACCCTAGTTTCCAACTGAAATGGTGTTTAAAAGAGGAAAAGATATAAACCATTGCAACTTCCCCACACAGAAAACACCTCACTCCATGTGGCATTTAATCCAGTATCCTACAAAACTCTGATTTTTTTTTTTCTTTACTAATGAACATGTACTATTCGGTCCAATGGTAATTTAACTGGCTTGAATAAAAACCTTTAAAATGTTGTAATGTAGTGCTCACAAGGCCCATTGTTTTAGTCATTAAAATGAGGTCTGGAAACTATTTTCAACAACCCAAACTTTTGCTATCGGCCAAGGAAAAGCTATGGTGAAAATGAAAGAATATATTTCTACACTTTGACTGACTTTATCAAGCACTAAAGCAACAGTCCATATCTGAACAGTTCCCTTCTCATTCATTCTTATTGCAGCTACCATATCATGGAGCTGACGGTTCAAGAAGTCTATTAGGATTATGTTTCCTATGGCGGATTGAATGCAGCAATTAAGGAATAACCTCAAACAGCATGGAAGGTGGAAATTAAAATCACTGTTGCATTTATGACTTCATAAATAAAAATGATTTTATAAAAACATCTCATGAAGCTTATTAGAAACATACATATCTTAGAAAAGCAAGATAACATAACTTTAGGCTTTACAGAATTTTAAGAGCACCAGTACATAAAAATCCATGGCATTTTCTCTAAATACAATCTAGAATTGTAACTCACAGCCCAGTTTTGTGAACCACTGCTGGCTTACAGAAGTTAAAACAGTAACTACAGAACAGGTAAATATTTTTCTCCACATGAGCAGATAGTGACTGTCATTTGGCACCATGTAAACACAAAATGGCTATACCATCTCATTTGTCTCCTATGATCCACAGGACAAGCTCCAAATATTCTAGGCAGCTGCTTCCAAAAAAACCTGTGCAACTTCTACAGAAGGAAGGCACAAAGACAATCAAGTCACCATGCAGCCCACACAAGCCACAGTTCTGAAGCGAAAGTATAACACAAGACTCCACTTGCAGCCTCTCAAACCTCATCCAAGTCACAACCAAGCAGTGAGAACATGTTCCAACAAGGAGGCTCTACAGCATAAACCAGACATGACCACACTCCATCACCAGGTCTCACCAAGACTACAAATCACAGGGATTAAGAGTCAGTCTTCATCTGCTAAGAGCACCATCCTACCAGCTTGTCAGTAGACAATCAAATTACCATTGAAGCCAACTCCTCTAGCTGCAATGCAGACAGACCCTGCAGCTATCTGAAGGGATCTGTGAACACTACAAACACTTAAATTTCTCAGACTACTACTATCTAATGTCAGCAAGTTTATTCTCTGCAGAGTCTTGCTTCTCAAAGCAATCAGATAACACACAACGTTTAAAGGCATCGCTCACAGCAGTTACACTGAAATTAAACTCAAGAAGTTAACTTGTCAGAAGCTACTGCAAAGAGGTGGGGAAATCCCTGCTACATTAAAGTTTGTAAAACCATAATGAGAAACCAAAACTTCCTACCCCAATAGCCTACTTGACTGCTGTCCTGAGACTACTGACATCAGCTTCCGAATGTGGTATTAAAGACTGAATAGTCCTTTCACTTACTGCTGAATGCTAAATTCTGAATATCATAATTCCAAAATATTTGAGCAAATTATACTACTGTGATGTTTCCTGTCACCATTTTGATGAATTCCAGGTGCTTTCCTCCTTCTAGCTCCTCAGAGGAAAGAGAAGTTACCAGAACATCACCTTTTAAGGCATGCTATTTAAAAAACCATCTATGAAACAAAAGTTTTGTTGACTTTATATTGTTGCTTAGAAATATTGCAGCAATACCCACAAAGTTTGCATCAAGTTACCTTTACGACAATGAAAACTTACTTTTAACTTCACAAAACCAGTTAATGCAAAATTTCTGCCTGACAGAGTACTTCAAGATGGAAGAGAGACAACCAGATCTCCACTATCTCAAACAGAACACTTCCAACCCTGAATCCAACTGATAAAGTCAAAATCTTCAACTGGAGAGTGACCTATTTTTTCATTCATTTTTAATTAGAAAGTCAGCTACCAGTAAATCACTCAAATCATCCCAACCTTGACTACAGTTTAATTTGCTATAGATGTCTCTCACAAAAGGTCTGGGTTTAGTTAAGATATATACATTTTGTGCAACTATTGAATTCAGTGCAAGTTAGGCCTAAGCACATTTTCTTACCTGTTAAAATTAAATCCTTGGATTGTCTGAATGTTCAGTTCATATTTGAATTGTTTCAAATGTTCCTATAGAAATCAAGGTATACACAAGAAAAGCTCTCTCATCATTATGAAAAGTTACCCGTAAACTCCATCCCAGGCTTAATGTCAATACCAGTAGAAAAATTTGAATGAACTGCTTGAGTTTGGTAATGATTTTCTACAGGGATAAAAACCCAGCAGAGCCCCACATGTACACCACACTTACATAAGGTAATTTACATCACAGCAGTGTCCCTATAAAGTAGTACATTGTATTAATATTACCATTCTATACCGGCATACCTGCAGCCACACTGAACGTCTATGAAGGTGTTCCTAACTGCATGGGCAAAATAACTTGTGATAAAAACCACTTGGTTTATATGTTTAAAAGTAAAAAGGGGTTGGGTTGTTGGTTTGGGGTTTTTTTAGTAATTGAGATTTCACACAGACAACAAAGCATAAGATCTCAACTCGATACAAAAAATAAAAGTTTAATACCTCCGTATTTGAGGGCCTGTGCTAGTGAAAGTGACCTGTTTTTCCCAATCCAGGATACAAAACACCCATGTCATTCTAAGGTAACTTCAAGCTTTAGAATTGTAACATTGTGCAACTTTTTAGGACTAACTCAGAGCTGCCAGCTTCTGATTTACAAACTTCAGTTTCAATGTACCTTTGAGAAGGTTTCAGCTTGAACAAACAATAAATTATGAAGTATCAAGAGAAGAGGTTTAACTGAGTGGCAGCAGAGAAATATTTATTGGAAGAAAATTAATTGCCATTCATCACATTGATTACAAGTCAGGGGGTATAGTTCTACAGCAGCTTAAAACAGTTTCAGCCACTGCTGACAGTCCTGTAATTTACTCCTTCCTCTATAAACTGCACAGTCCCATCCCACCTTTGCACTGACCTGTGGCAAGTCATTTCAGGGAGCTGAAGATGACAACAAAGAACCTAGCAATAAAGCAGCAACTAGTTTTCAGCTGGCTCACGTCACTAGATTTGCTTGCCACTGTGCTGCACAAACAGCAGTAACAGTGCAGAAGAGGGAAGACTCACACAGCCAAGACCACAGCAGATCCCATTTTCAATGAGCTTAGGCTTTCACATACCAGCACGCTGCCACTACAGCCTGACACTACCGATCTTGTTCTCACCTTCATCTACAGAGGTCCACGCAGGGCCAGACAAGCACCAGCAGTGGTCCACCAGCAGCAGATAGCCTTTAGGCAACCTCAACCATAACAAGACACACCCTGAGGTTTGAAGTTCTCTAACACTTTTTTTGTAATCAAGTCAGTTGGTTAGCTATTGAACTAACATGACCCACCCACTTCCACTACTCCTAGTGCAGTCTGCTATTTGCCAGGGAGTGTTATCTTCCTGCAATTACCAGAAAGCTAAGGAAGCGGATCACAAACTTACCTTCCTCCCAGATGTTTAGTACAGGGATCAATGCTAGTTCTGGTAATAAAGAATGAAAAACAGGTAATGCATTGCAAACCCGACTGATCCTTTCAATGGACATCTAAAAAGATAAAAGTCTGCTGGACAGGCACTGCCTTACTTTTTACTTTTGTGTTGTATTTGAAATTAAAAAAGTGATTTAGTATACCTATTCAAGATGCAGATAACCATAATTCCCACAAACAAGACAATTCATCTTCTCCTGGCATCTCTTCCAGCTTTATCTTAAAACCAGTAATTAATACTGCCTTAACCATATTCCAACCACCTTTATGTCTGCATAGAGAGTATTCCCTGTTTAGTCAACTAACAAAACAGTCCTTCAAGCACCATACTTTGTTATCAAAATTTAACCTCTGCTTTGTCTTCTTGCCCACGTTAGACTGCCAGACATTAGCCACACTACTAAAAATTATGTTTCAAAAGCAAGGACTGTATAACTTAGTATGTCTGATGAGGTTACTGCCCCCAATGACCATTCTGCTGTGGGGTTAAAAGTAAACAGACACTGGTTTTCAACTTGACTTCCACAAGATGCTGCCTTTGTAGCTAGTAGCTGGGTGATGGGACACATAGCTGGGACAATAACCTTCCCAGCCATCTCAAGTCATGTTT
>NW_010125161.1:51688-56866 GCF_000699245.1 Pterocles gutturalis
CAAATGCTATGCAGCTAGTCAATCAAAAGACAATTCAAACCAAATTCATACTGCGAATATTCAGGTCAGAATTCTGGGATCTGCCTCAGAATTTACAGTACTGAACTAAATAAAGGTTTAAGAACACAAAACCTACATTTTAAAAAGCCAATACATGAAAGGATTTTTGCCTTTTATTTTGGTTTCAAGTGCAATTAACAAGTACAGGAAAAACAGTTTTTCATTTTTCTGAAGAAGTCATTTAAAAGTTCAGAAAATCAGTGGTGTTGGAAGTAAGGAAGTTCATCTTCCTCCTTCAAGGTCTCATTCCAACCTAGCAAGTTTAAGGAAAAGGCAACAACTTCTCCAGCAGTTTTAGGCAGCTAAAGATGCATCTAAGTACCAGGAGGATTTTGTAAAAGATCTTTAAGCAGGTTAGGCAGCTAACTCCCATTTTTTGTTAATGTCAGATAAGCACCTAACCCGATTAGCCTTCACCAATGCAAAGTATGTACTACACTTGACAGTGGTTTGAATAATCAACTTTAAGCTGTTTTGCATGTCTTTTAATTGTTTTTATTCAAAAGCAAATCAACAATAAGTTTGCAATAACATTCTCCATCCCAAAGACAGCCTTGCACTACCATTTTCTAACATTCAAATATAAGATTAAAAAATATCATTGCTCAAGTATGATGAAACAGCACTAAATTCGGGGTACAGCCTGACATCCAGCCACACCACTCCTTAAATCCAATTGAAAAATCTCACCCTTCCCCAGTTCATGAATTCTTATATTTGCATAGCTCACTGCATTACATTATGTATAACCACAAAGACAAGCAACAGAAAGGTTGTTTCTCAGCTCCCTTGGTTCCTCAATTCAGTTCACAACACAGCTGCACAAACAGCTACACCAGCACAACAGACTGGAGGTGCAAACGGGAGCACTTCTTTAGCTGCTATGCCTCAAAACTGCACCACCCTACAGAAGGATGCTATCAGCAAGAAACCCAGGGCAGGCTGAATGGCAGATGTCTGTGGCAGGAAACTGAGCAGGCCACCTGCACGCACACCTTGGTGGGGCACAAACTTTCAGTACCACGCTGCTACTGTAAAATTCATACAAATATGCATATCCTCTGGTGGTTCATAAACCATTAAGAATTAATCTTTCATAGAAGAATAAAATTAGTCATCCACAAAAAAAAAATTAAGATATCTCGCTCATTTGATTTAGACAGTTGACTTACAAATTAAACTATTTAGTCAATTCACTCGGAGTAACTTCTGTGAGCTTAAGATGAAGCAGCTGCTAAATTTCAGAAGTTACTTAAAAAGATGAACAAAACTAGTTCCAAGTTAAATGCTTTTCAATTCTTAGGATTGTATTTCTCTTAAACAACAAAGCCTTCTTAACCAACTGCTGATGAAATTGTTTCATCAATTCTCCCTTTAAAAATCTCAGCACCACACCCATCACACACTGGGATTCTTTTCCTTCTTTAAATGCTAATTGCGTCTCATGAGACATCAATTCAATCATTCTTTTGCACAGTTCATCACAAGACATGTTAATGATCCAGTCTTTTCACTGGATTTTACATGATCTGGAGACTTGGGGAGGTTTACCTACTTGTCTTTTAAATTCTAGAAGGCCCAATGAAATCAGTGAGAAGATACATAGGAAGAACGAACAGGTATCTTGGGCTTGATCCTACACTTCTCTTGTAAAAAGCAGAATGGGCCCGAACAGATATGAGATATTTATTCCCCGACTTTCAGTTAATGATTTGTTCATTCTGTACTAAAGTGATGGGAAAAGCCTGCATTTCATTATATCATAATCATCTTGGTTATTTTTTGCTGGTTTTTAAGCACAGAAGGATTGTGCAATGCAACTGTGTCGTAGTAGCAGACCGATAAAAACATCTAAATATATATTGGTGAGATCAGAACATGGCATAACGGGGAGATTACATTAGTAATTTTTGCTAACTGCACTCACAGGCACAAATTCTTCTCTAAACCATGTGAAGCCCTTGTCTGAATATAGCCTACCACGCACTAAAAACATCAAATACTAATCCGATGATTTCTCATGCACACACCCGTTAACAACCGCACCTTCTTCCTGAACTAATTGTTAACACCTTGGTTAAAAGTGTTATTTTACAAACAACCATTAGGAATTAAAACTGGATATACCTGAAAAAGACTATAAAAGTTTAAATTTGAAAAGCAAATGGATGCCTACTTGCTTCAAAATTACTTACGTACTTCTACTGTATAGTAATAAAAAATATAATAGACAGACCTACTGAGAAAAAAAATCCCAAGCAACCTATGAAAGGGACAAAGATGTTTTCAAGCTTTTGGAAGGTGATAAATTCTAACGGCCTTGCGGACACAATAACATGAAAACCAGGCATGTTAAAAGGCTCATTAAAATAATAAATTATATTTTAAAGAATATTTTCTATATTCTGTGCTTTCTACAAAACCACACCAATCAAACTAAATAAAAGATATTATTAAAACCTTATTGCCACAATAAGTATGCTCTTGCCAATAGCTTCCCCCCCACCTACACCCCCACTTTGGCCTATTCTTGGCAAGTTTTAGAATTACACAGTTTAAGATGCTTTAAGTGTGTGACAAACCTACAAGAAACCTACCAGGCTCTATTATTTAGAGTGCAAATGATTCAACTGAAAAAGAAGAAATTAATGGGATTTTTACAGCAGGAAGCATAACAGAATCCAGTAAAATACAGAGATCTGGAATGTCAGCTGTCGATGCATTTCTGACAGAGCTGCTCAGTTTCCATCAAAACCCACAAGTCTGACAGCACACAGATAAAGCTCATCAAGTAACGAACTTCATAAAGTTTCACAAGTTGCTTGAAGTAAAGATTTTACAAGATAATTTGACACATATTTGCCAAAAATGAAGTCATCTGCTGAAAAAGAACAAGTTACTAAAGAAGTTGGCTGATTTTAACTGATACCGTTCAATCTTTTTCCTCTCCTTTAGTTAATTTGGAGAAATATGGCTATACAGATTTCAGTCAAGTACACATATCAATGACTAGTCATCCCTGCTTCTTGACTGTTGTGATAACGACAATATTGGCGGTGGTAGGAGACATATGACTACACCCTATGTTTCAACATAGATCAGCACTGACAGACTGTCTTTTATCACCACCATTTGTTCTTCTTCAAGTGGTTTCATCCAGCCAGCAGGAACAATCATTATCAAAGCTAGTCCACAACAATAACTGCATCAGGTGGTAGTAAAATGACAATTGCCAAGGGTCTTGGCATTGACGTGTACCATGGAGGAGTACGCCTCTGAAAGACTTCATTCTCTAAGAAGTCAGATGGGTAGGCAAGAAGATGAAGTCTCAAATCCTTCATTTTTTTCCTCCAAATACAGTGTAACTTATTCATGGAGAAAACTGCATATATATACACGCCAGCACAGAATACAAAACCACTTTACCCACTTCTTATTTTTCAAAGGCTTTCTGAGCAAGCACTGCTCAGAACTGATCTCAGCAGCATCTTCATGACCCAGAAACATTTAAAAAATTTAGGAGGAGCTTACAGGCAATCATAATAGAATTTTTGACCACCAGTGAATTGTGTTCATTAGGAACAATCTCTTGAGAGATTACTGAGCTGTACCTACTATGAGACAGGGCATCAAATGGCTAGCTAACACTCCCAGTCGTCTAATGTATGACCTTCAAAACAAGTCCCTTCAGCAGTGCTCCCTGCTGCTGTACCTAATTTTCCTCCATTTTCCTCATCTATCTATAGTGCATGGGGAAAAGAAACAAGCAAAAATCCAAGCAAAACCAGTTTACAGATGACAAAATGACTTAAATTCTAATTTTTGATCACTTTACACGGTGTCTGTAGCTTCCCTATAGCCATACAAGAGTATTGCACAAAATCTCAGGTAAAAAGTCACATGTTCAAAGCAAGCAGTAAAACAAGGGTTTCCTTTAAGACAAAAGATTTTGATTCTAACAGACTGCACTATATTTTTAAGTATATGACAAACATTCTGCATTTTAATTAATCTCCAGTGCAATACTGTTTTTTAAACAGTCTGTTCACTTTCAAAGTTGTTCACGGCCCTGGAAAAAACATTAGAAATTATATCTGCTGAATGAGAAAAGCCTCCGTGCATTTGGTAATAATTCAGAGCTAATTCAACTCCGGTGGTTTCAACAGGCATTAGGCTGGGTCACTAAGGTGACAAGGTAGCCGCTGCCAGTAACCAGTTCCTCGGCTCCTCATCTGAACAAAGCACCGACTGTCCCACTCACCGGAGTGTCATCTGCCCCCCCACCCCACCCGCACACACCCCTCCATGACAGCATGAAAATCTGACGCAAAAGCGGAACTGCAAGAACATGAAACCGTTTTAAGCAACTTTAAAAGAGAACTAAATTCGACGCCGTCTCTCTTTAAGACGGGGAGGAATAATTAACCATAAATTTCCTCAAAGGAGAACACTATAATCATGCTTCCTCAACAACTTTCAGATTATATATTTAGCATAAAATTTTATGCATACATCCTTCTACAGACAGATTAAACTCTTCTGCGTCCAAACTCACTGTGTCCGAAATAATTATATAAAAAAAAAAGGGAAAAAAAGCAAGTGAACCAAGTAAACTCTTGATTTGCATAGTTAAAACTAAACGTTAGCGTTTAATAACCAACTCCAACAGCACTGAGCATTCTGGGAGGTTGGACTAAAAGATTACTCAAGTAACTTGCACCAGAAATTTTTGCAGGATGACTAATGAATTGAGAGTTGCAGTTTGGCCACAATCACAGCTAGTAACCTGAAGTCCCTGCCTGATGGGGTACAGTATGTCTCAGGAAGTTTAAAGGATTAAAAAGCATCATCTCGTGAAAGAGCACATACATTCAGGCCAACTCTAGTCAAAACAGCATTTTTCCCCTTTCGGGTTCACCAAATTCCATGCTTTAGAGCCACCACCTCAGCCCTATACTGTAAGAGCAAAATCCTAACGCTGCGCAGAGATTAATGATTAACCTACTCGATTACAGCCTGCTAATTAGCTGACCCCACGCGCTTGCGAGCCTCCCAGCTCCGCCACCACCCCTGAAGAAAACCCGTCGGGCGCTACCGTGCCCGCGTCCTCCCCCTCCC
>NW_010125162.1:0-38067 GCF_000699245.1 Pterocles gutturalis
CTCCTCCCTCCTCTGCCCGGTCCCTTTCACTCCCCACACACCCGCACACACACTCCATTGATCAATATTTGGCTGTCTTGCTGCAACTTGCTGCAGTCTTTTAAAGGAGTAGTAGAGAGAGAGAGAGAGAGAGGGAGAGAGAGAAAGGGGAACTGACAGGAAGGGGTAAGGAGCTACACATGTCACATGTGCTTTCTAAGACGGCCAGGAGCATCTGCAGGCTGGATCTGGTGGAGGATGCTGCGGCAGGGGATACACAGAGGGCTCCAGTCTTTTTTCTACAAGCTGGGTTTATTCGTGAGCAGGCATCCGGTGTTTTTCCTCACTGTCCCCGCAGTCCTGACCATCATCTTCGGCTTCAGCTTGCTCAACCGCTTCCAGCCTGACACTGACCTGGAGAGCCTGGTAGCCCCCAGCCACAGCCTGGCCAAGATCGAGAGGAGCTTAGCCAGCAGCCTTTTTTCCCTCGATCAATCCAAAAGCCAGCTCTATTCGGACTTGCACACCCCGGGGAGGTATGGCAGGGTGATTCTCCTTTCGAAACCCGGAGGCAATATTTTGCATCAGGCTGATGTGATCCTGCAGATCCACCGAGCCGTGCTGGAAATGAAGGTGAACTACAAAGGCTATAATTATACTTTTTCCCATCTGTGTGTGTTGAGAAATCAGGATAAGAAATGCGTGCTGGATGATATTATTTCAGTGCTAGAGGATCTGAGGCAGGCTGCCCTCTCCAATAAGACAACAGCCAGGGTGCAAGTGAGCTATCCCAACACTAAATTAAAGGTATGCTCTTACTGCATGCTTTTGCCAATTAAAGAGGCAGCACTTCATTTCTTGTCCTAAACAGCAAAGAGAAATATAATCATATCTATATCGAAATGTGGGTGATCTGGGCTTTCCTCGGGAAGCAGCTGGAACCGGTGCCTTGCTATTGTTCTTTACCAGGAGGGAGGGTGGGGGGACTGGATGCTAAGGAACCAGGAGAAGCAGGGAGTGGAGAACAGTCTCGGGACCTGGAGACCTTGCAGTGCCTTGAAGGGTTAATACGTCGGGGGAAAGGGACAGGAGGTCGGGAGGGGGGTTGAGAGCTGGATTTCGCTATCACTTTTTCCAGCCCCACTGATGTGGTGGGATAATTTCTCTTTAATATGGCCAGAAAAAAAGCTTTCCTCAAATGCACAGTGAGCTCCAGTATCTCCCTGCCTCTGCGAGTGCCGTAGAAGCAGCAGGAGGTTCGGGCCAGAAGCGATTTCAGGTGTCCTGCCTTCTTTTTCCTTACCTGCATACAAAGAAGGGAAAGGGAGGTGGATTTTTTTTTTTTTTCTCTTGGAGTGAAAGTAATTAACTATGCCACTGATGGATGGGCTGGAGTTTTGGGATGAATCCCATCAGCTAGAGGCTTCCCGCAAAGGCGAAACAAGGTAAAAGGTGAAAGAAGTTTCAGTCCTTCAAATTAAAAGAATAATTCGGCACAAATTATCTCAGGAATATTTCCCTGGCACACAAGCACCCATCTGCTTTCCCACTCATCTGGAGTTCACCAGGACTAACCTGCTATGAGCAAATAAGGTGAAAAGTTTGCCAGTGGCTTCTGAAAGAAGTTTCTGCAAATTACAGTATATCTGAATGCTCCCCCAGGCATTGCACCAGGGGAAGGATTTATTTAATGGAGTGTAATAAACTCCCGAGCACACTAATTCCTCATGGCTCAGGCCATAGGGAAGAGGATATAGTCCTTCTTCTAAGCCAGAGAGGATCTTTGGGGTTACTTGTCCCCCTTTTTCCAAAGAGATCTGCAGGGATGAGAGAAGTGGTGCACTTCAAAGTACTTGCCAGATGCTGAAGTTATTATTTGTTTCTAACTGTTCATCTACCAGGGGAAAAAAAAAAAAAAAGAAAAAAAAAAAGTAAAGCCAGTCCCTGCCCCAAAAAAAACTGAAGCATAGACGAAGATTGATTTTGTAGGTCCTTTTCCTTCAGTAAAAGGGCCAGGTGGGACACTTGAGGTTTGGTCCCATTGTTCTAAATGTTACAGTAATTGCTCTGTGCAGAGTTGTGGCTGTTTGAGTTGAGCATGTGGAAATGAAGAGGTGTCCTTGCTGCAGCTGGAAAGTCCTGAGTGCAAGGTGTGCTCAGAAACATGATTTATTCTGGATTAAGTATCTCTGAAGAAATTTTATCTTTTAGTTTGCTGTGACGACAATCCCGTTATTGCAGAATTAAAGTGCTTTCTTTCCATTCTGCTTATTTGTAAAGTCAAGATTAAGCTAGTTCAGTGGAGAACATTGAAACATTGATAATCTGGACCAACATAATTATAAACCAACCTTATACAGAAATAATCATTCTACTCTCTCAATCCAGATAAGTTTTATTGTGTAGAGAAACCTGAACTGAGTTTGGCAAAACTAGGATGGGGTCACTTGCTATGTGGTTTGTTTGGTTCCTTTTTTTTTTGGTTTTTTTTTTGGTTTTTTTGTGGTTTTTTTGTTTGTTTTTTTTTTTTTGCTAGGAGAGTGCCTACAGCTCTTTCTTTTTAAAGAGAGAAGCAAAGGAAAAATGAATGTGGTCCGGATTAGAGATTTATTAGAATAAGTGATAAGTAGATAATTCACTCAGAGGAAGGTTTTCCCAAAGCATAGTTGCCTGACTCAGAGCACTGCTGAATACCAGCCCGGAACCTCCAATCCCACAAATAGTTGTGCATCATCTTCCAGATGAAGAAATAAATGCCCTTAAGTACTTAGATTTAAAGTTGGGCAAAGCAGGCAGCTGTCTACCCACATCTCAGTAAGGGAGGTAAAGCCACCAAAATCCCTGACTGCACTTTAGAGAAAAACTAACGACTACAACCCATTTCTGAGGACAGGGAGAGTCCCTGGTGTTAGTGAGAAACAGAAACACGCTTTGCCACAGTTTTTCCTTTTTCTGGCAATACAAGGACTGTGTCGTGGGACTATGGTCAGCCCTGAACCTGGACTGGCTGTCAAACGTGTCCTCAGAGACTCACCTCCTCTGGTCTCTTTGGGTCCAGCTGCCAGGAATAAATTACTCCTTTGTGTAGATTAACTCACCAGACGAGCCCACTCCCTGACACCCCTGTTGTCCCATCTACCAAGCGACAGGGTTAGGAAGTTGTGGCCAAACATCTGTCGCTCTCCTTCAAGCCATGGCCAAAATACTGATTTAATCCAGGCTCCCAGGCTATTTACTGACCTCCCCCTCTCTGCACCTCTGAGCAAAGTCTGTAGAAACCCAGGCCTATGTTGCTGGTTGTGGGGTGTCTCGATGTGTTTAACTAGAAATACCTCAGATGCTGCACCCACTAGTGTAGATCAGTCTCTGGATGTTCAACAAAAGGAACAACCCCTGCGGCTGTAGCTATGAGATTTTTGTTTCTTTTTACTTGAATGGTGACATGAAGGAGCGGTTGTGGTTAGACCTCATGGGAATGCAAACAAGAGGGTCAAATCTTCCATTCAGTGTGGACCAGTGTCCATCACGCTCACTGGTCTGTGTCCTTGGGAGCATTCTCAGTTAACTTTCCTGCACCATAAGGATCCATCAGGATCTCCTAGGTTGCCTCGCTTTCTCAAAGGACACTTTGCTTGCTTAATACTGGTGTATTTTTCTCTGTCTTGTTCTTTTAATAATGGCGTCAGATTGAATAAAATTCTTCCAAGAACAATACAGTGGGCTTACAAAGCATGAAGGTGTCCTAGATGTGTTCAGTCTGCAGCTCACATGGGTCAAGTGTCAACCTGGACTGGTTTGGGACCCACAATTACAATGTTGAGCTGTTCCAACCTCTCGCCTTCTCCATCTGGGTCCTGCAAAAACATCTTGTAGATTTTCCTTTCCCTCCCTCAAGTCTTGTGAGGAGCTCTCACTTTGTCCCTCTTCTTGTCTCTTGCTGGAGCCCAAATGGGTTTGATTCTCCCAGGTGTGGCTGGCTGAAGCCTGGCTGTGTGTGAGCTCTTGCCAGGTCTTTCATGGGAACTTCGTGGGAAATGTATGAGCAGGTTTCAGCAAACTGCTCTGGTTTTGAAACAGCTGTTATCTGGCTGCAAAATCTAAGGAAACTACTTGGCTTTTCCTAAGAAAATCTGGCTGTGAAGGGCAATGATAGTTTAATCATTACTTGCTGTAGTGTTGGAAGAACTTAACAGCCTTGAACACATCCGTCGTCGCTGCCCCTCTGTAGGTTGGGTAGTCCTGGTCCCTCTAAGAGATGGCACACCCAGACTGCAGACTGCAGCATGGTTTCAAATTTCTGAGATGGGTTTAAAATCCACTCTGGCAACACAGGGGTCATTGTAAGCTAGTTTACTCTTCTAAACGGCCAGGTGAACCAGGCTGTATGAAAATTCCTGTTCTCATTGCTTTGGGGACAATCTCTATCCTGTTTACGATTACTGCCAAGCTTCGCTGCAGTCTGCAGCCCAGCCAGAAGAGTGACTTGCCCAAGGTCATGCAGACAGACGTGGCAGAGCAGGAAAACAAAGCTGGATGTATGTAGCCTTGATGAGGACTTTCAAGATACATCCTGGAGCAAGATTGCTCATGCTTTCCCCAGCCCAGGATGAAAAAGCAATGTTCCCGTGCTTGGGGTCCGAATTGTGCCGTAACAGCACAGGCTGGGCAAGTCTACACTGAGTGCTGACCCTCAGTCATCAAACTGTTAAATCACAAGTTTTAACAAATCTCAGTGTCATTTTTTTGCCAATTAGGTCTTCCAGGACAGTGCCTGGTGTGGCTTGGGAGATAGCATGGAAGGAAAGAGTCAGTGTCAGTGTATCTTCCCCATTCTGGGGATAACAGCATGTATTTGCTTAGATATGTTGTGCCCCTGCTCCCAGGGCCAGAGGATGGTCTGAGGCACATTTTATTTATTGGTATAGACAGAATTATTGACTACATGGGGATTACTTCTTGTGTACTATCAAATATGAGCAAGGAGATTGTTTTATGACCCTGATTTGACAATAACTCCAGCAGATTGCTGTCCTTTTCCGGAAAAAAAGAAAATAAAAAAGTCACTACAAAGAATGAGAATGATTTCTGGACGCAGTCCTTACCTGGAGGGAAAAAAAAAAAAAAAAAAAAAGCATGAATGCATTTTTTTCAGGTATTTCACCTTTACTGTTTCTTTTCATGTTTATTTGCTAGTTTGTCTGAGAAACCATGATAACTTAGTATTTCTCTCTCTGAGATCGGAACGAATATGACAACTGCTAGTTAAAAGGAAACTTTGTAAGCAGATTGGTTTTTATAATACTGCCTTCAATTAATTATCAGCCACTTATGAACACTGAGCTAAACAGCAGCCAATAAAACAGACATCTCTACTACCGTATTTGTGATAAGCACATCAGCTGGATATTGAAAGCTTTATTGTTTAAGTAGAAAAGTTACTTCCATTTACTTAGCATCTTGAAACCTGTAATTGCAGACTTGCTACCAGCCAGATTCTCAATTATTCTCATGCTGACAGCTGTACTTTTAAATAAGCCTTGCTCTGTTTGCATTCATGGGGTCTTTCCCACTGCTCTAAGATTAATTCCTCCTTACATGACCTTGGGGCATGGACCAGCTCCATGGGACAGGGAGGATATAAACCCAGAGCTCACTTACATCAGAGTGGGTATCTGCATGTCAATAATATCTGCAAATTTTAGTCCTCCCATAAAGTTGGTTCAAGTATAGTATTACTCTGACTTCAAGGACTTCCTTGGAAGCAATGTGTCTCGATCCAAGGATCCTGTGAAGTTTTCTGTGGTTGTCAAAAGTTGCCAAGTTAAAGCAAAATAATAAAACATGAGCAGGGAGAGGATCAGAAGAGGAAGGATGGAGGCTACAGATAGTTTTCATCTCAGCCTCTCGGATCAAGATGGGATTGGGCAGGCTGTGCTGGGAGTAGCTGCTCAGCAGCATGAAAGCAAGCTGATAATGCTTGAAGGCAAGTAGCCTCTTGGGGCTTACAAGTTGGGAAAACCTATTTGGGAAAAAAAAAAAATAAAGCAAACAAATCTGTTTTGTTCTTCCAACTGTGTTTCCATGCTATCCAGGAGGACTAGGAAGGGCTCCTCCCTCACCTCACCTGGAGGGGCTGGGGGAGCTGGTGTCTGCAGCAGGTTGGATGTGCCTTTATTGGGAGATGCCTCTGCAGCTATCATCTCTTGAGGACACAATCAGACAGCCTGCCTGCTCCGCATGGGCAAGAATTTCAAGGAAAATTCTGCACTTTCCTCTGCTTAGCACATTAGGAGCAGTGTCTGTCTTAGCTCTGCTGGACTAAGTGTTAAAACAACCTCCTTGCCCAAAGGAAAGGCCAGAGTATGAGCCCCGACTGCCCCAGGGACATGAAACCTGGTTAACCTGTACCAGGACAAGCTGTCCCAACATAAACAGCAGAAAAACATCAGAGACCTGTCAAAGCAAGGATGGGTTTAGGGTGCTCTTTTTGCATCTCGGTTCTTCAGTTATAAACTTAACTTTCTTTTTCAGTCTCTGGGGTAAATTCCACCTTCACCTAGGCAGCAGGTTCATTGGCTGTGGGGCTCATTCCTTCCCACCAAGCAGCTGAGAGCAGTGGCCATGTCAAAGAATGCAAAGAAAATATTCTCCATTAACCTCTCAGGTGACCTTGGTCAGCTGCTTCATGCCTTTCCCTCCCAGGTACTCCACTCTTCAGTTTTGTCAGCGCTTGCTGGGAAACATGGCTTTTTTATACAGTGCCAGGCCTTCTAGAGACATTGCTGTGATGTGAATAATAATAAAGAAGTAATTGGAAGGTTGTTTGGGTAGACACAAAAGAAAGATGCGATTGCAAGTCCCTTCAGTTAGGAACGACTGCTCATCACTGTGGATCTGGGATGGATGTCAACCACTTGCGAAAAGTAGAAAGTCTAGTATCACTTTGCCATCTTCCTCCAATAACTACTCCTCTGTGGACAGAAAAAAAAATTATTTCCTTTACTAAATGTTCAGTTGACGGTTGGCAGTGTTTCTATGCTGACATAACTTCTAATCTCAGCCAACCTTGTGTGTTTCCAAATGTCTGTGGAGCCCCTTACTGTACTGGCTGTGTGAGCTGTGGGAGGGCTTTGAACTTCTCCCTCTGAATTTACAATAAACGAGTAATCTTGCTATCTGCGACAAGAATTAAAACAAATTCAGATACCACCATCCTAGCAAGGTGAGAGAATACAATTGATGACCCTTAGTAAGGAAGATGTGTCATCTCCCCAGCCAGAGAAAGATGCTTTAACAGAGCAGAGATCCTTAAACCAACATTAACTGATTAAATGTATTGTTCTGTGGTAGAAGTGGGAGGAACTTTGTAAGGAGAAACTTAGATTAATAAATACATCCAAAAAAGTCTTAAATTATTTAATGTCCTTTATGTATATGTGGATATGCCTATTACACACATGTCTTTATTAGTCAGTAAACAATAATGTAGGTAAGGTTGTGCTAGACTTTTTGAAAATAAGAACAAAATCTGTACTAAACCTTCTCAGACATTAAGACATAAAAGACCCCTATGCAGAGCTCTGCAGAGTTGTTATTACAGAATTCATAGTGAAAAAACCTGCTGCCCGGTTGAGTTATTAAAATCATGATCTTGCATTTCTACAGAAAGCCTTTAACTTATGCAGACCCCCCATCCATTGCACACTCCCGGTGCAAACAGTGAGACATCCTGTGCATGGCTGCGACTTGAGCTGAAAAGAAGCTTTAAATATAGATGAAACAAAGTCTTCAAATAACATCAGAAAGCAGGTGCTGCATGTGATGGAAAGGAGAGGAGAAGACAACGGGAGGCAGAAAGGGCAGGATGTAAAGTGTTTTATACCTCTGTTGCTCACTATATTAGTCCCATTCTCTGTTTTCCTACCTACCAAGGAGCAAGATGCTCATGTGGAGAACAGATAGCAAAGGAAGTGCTCAGCAGAGGGGATATGAAGCATCCTACAGAGGGAGAGAGCAGCGACAGAGCTCCAGAGCATTGCAGAGATGATCACATGCAGTGATCACATTGTCATTGCCCTGGACGTGGATTCATTGTGTGGGAATTAGTCTGATTTTTACACTGGTTAGACCATTTGGGTGAAGTGCTTGGAGATCTTTGGTGACACTAACAACTGTGCTCTGATGGCAGCAGGAAGATTTCCATCTAAAAAAATTACCATAGAACCACCTCAAGGGCAAGCTGGGAAGAGTTTGTTGGTGGGCAGGTCTTGTGTGGCAAAGAGATTTTTCTGCAGCTTTTTTTTTTCCTTAACCCCACTCACACGTTGGTGGGCAATTCCTGCATGATGCCAGTCCTGCGTGGCCAGGAGTGACTCTGCGAGACATCACACTGCCTCTCACTGCTGTGAATCGACCAGATCAGCTTTTCTCCCTGGTTCTGCATTCTTGCACAAAATTTGCCCTCCCCCAGTCCACTCTTGCTGGATAACTGGTAACACAGCCAGGGAGCTGCTAGAGGAGTCACAGCTTGTGAGACCAGCACATCACTACCTGGCTAATGTGCAGAAAGGTTTTGGTCTGATAATTAAGAAGTCAGTCAGCACCGCAGGAGTATAATGTTTCCTGAATACACAGTGGCAAATGTTTTGACATCTCCCAGAATAATTTTTATTTTAAAATACAAATTCCACAAGACCTAAAGCCTGCTTGTCTTCTCTGAGGGCATCTGAGAAGGCAAAGGGCAGTCTTGCCTGCTTTTCCCATGCTTTTGAAGGCAATGCCTTCAACTGCTTACTACTTTAACTGTAGTGCAGCCTCCTACCTAGGGTGTGCAAGTTGGGATTAAAGATTAAGCTCCTGTCCACCTCAATTAATTTCCTTGTGCCATTGGTGGGAGAACTGGAAGGTGCCATTGAATACCTCCCCAGGGAAGCCCCAACACCCTAACATATATCTTCCTGCAGTAAACAGGGAACATAAACCTCACCTATGGGACCGATTCAGCGGGCACCTAAAGCTTGTGCCCAAGTCAGGTGCCTAAGCAAGACAGAAGTCTTGCACTTGTGTAAGACAGCTTTGTTTTTCTTACACCTTGCGTAATCATTTCCACCAGTGTTACACAAGCATTGCCAGCCTGATGGGGAAGTGTTATTCTTGCCGTGTATGGGGTGTATTTTTGCATGTGTGTGAACAGCTTTGTAAAGGGTGCTACGATTCAGAAGTAGCCGTGGAGTGTTTTGTTGCTTCTGTGCTAAATCACACGTTATCTCTGCTGCAGGTGGAGTGGGTCCGTAAAATTTCAGCTGAATCTTTTTTTTTATCAGAAGTTACAGTACTCTTAAAATAAAAAGCATCTGTGAAACAATGTCTACCTTGCCCTTAATTTTGTCTCGGAGAAAGAAGAGAGAAGGACAGGTTCCCACAGTTTCATTTTGACATGCCCCTAACAAAATGCTTCAATTTTTTTTGTGTTGAAATGGTTCTTTCAAACTATTCCTTCAAAATTCTATCAAAAATATTTTCCTCTCACATTATAATGAAGATGAGAAAATAAAGGAGAAAAAAAGTTACTTTAAAAGGAAATATTTTCCCATGTTTAAACTTTGAGGAAGGGGAGCTTACTCTGGTTTGAAAACAGCAGAGAAAAGAAGTCTGCATGGACAATCCCCCAGCAGGGTGCTCTGGCTGTTGTTAATGTCATTTTTCACTGGAGACCAAGGCACTGTATTGATAGGCCAAGTGATCCTCGCTTTGAGTTTTCCAAGCAGGTTTAATTTGTAAAACAATTTGCAGTTTGTTGAGAAGATGCTGTTAGCAGTGGTTGTGGTTTAACCCCAGGCAGCATAAACACCACACAGCTGCTGGCTCACTCCCCCCTGGTGGGATGGGGAGGGAAGCAGAAGAATAAAAGAGAAAACTTGTGGGGTGAGATAAAGGCAGTTTAATAAGTAAAGCAAAAATCATACGCACAAGTAAAGTAAAACAAGGCATTCATTCACTGCTTCCCATGGGCATGCAGGTGTTCAGCCATCTCCAGGAAAGCAGGGCTCCATCGCTCGTAATGGTTACTTGGGAAGACAAATGCCGTCACTCTGAATGTCCCCCGCTTCTTTCTTCTTCCCCCAGCTTTATATGCTGAGCATGACATCATATGGTATGGAATATCCCTTTGGTCAGTTGGGGTCAGCTGTCCCAGCTATGTCCCCTCCCAGCTTCTTGTCCACCCCCAGCCCGCTTGCCGGTGGGGTGAGGAGCAGAAAAGGCCTTGGCTCTCTGTGAGCACTGCTCAACAATAATAAAAACATCCCTGTGTTATCAAGACTATTTTCACCACAAATCCAAAACACAGCACCATACTAGCTGCTATGAACAAAATTAACTCTATCCCAGCCAAAACCAGCACAGCAGTACTTCAGCTGTGCAGCACAATTTCTCGTTTGACAGGGCCTGTGATTTAAATATGAATCTCCCTTTTCCTAACCATTTTCCAGGATAGTTTCTTAGAGTAGATTTTGATTAATTAACTAAATACATTAAGAAATTCAGTGCTGAGCAGATGCAACATGGCAATATTCATGTGCATTTTTCTCCTTAAAATCCACATTTTGCTCATGTTCTTGGCTCTTGTCCTACTGAGTTTTATTCACCGATCAGTACAAAACATCCTCCAATAGAGAATGCATCCCATAGACTTTTGGATCCAGATGACAAACCCACTTCTCCTCAGTACTGGCTGGAAGGTGTGGTAACAAATGCTCTACCAGTGGTGTTACTGTGTTAACTAACATTTAATTTTCCATAACTGATGTTCCATCTGTACATAAAGAACACTGATCACCCAGCTGATCACAACAGATTTATCATTGTAAATTGCATAGAAATTTGGGACACCAGCAAAGAAACATGAACACTTCCGAGTATTTACAAATCTCTCCAATCCTTTCTTTCCCCAGGCTTTCAGATTACCACAAGTATTAGGCTTTATGTATATAACCAAAAATATATTTCACACGCTTGACAAGCTTAAGTGCTCCTCTGCTCTCATAATATATTTAGTGATGTTTTGTTTTCGAGAAGAATTTAATTTTGAAGAAAAGGTGTCTTTTTCTCCTGAGAGAATAAATCTTTTATCCTTACAATTTGTACCATCTTCTTGCCTCTAGTACAAGATTTTGGAGGTGGGAGAACGAGGAGGACAACCTTGAAAGGAAATTTGTGTTAATAAATAACAAATACTGAGATTGCATATGTTCAGTGGTCTTTTCATCAGAATATTTACTGCAAAATGAAAGTTAAAACAGGTCATTTGTCACTATTTAGCAGATCTGAATAAAGCTCCTTCAGAAATGATTCTGATACTTTTATTGTGGAAACTCAATTACTCTTTGAAGTAGCAAAAAAGGACAAGGTAAAATAAAGGCAGAATAGGATATTTTTTCACTTCCTTTAGAACAGCTAAATAAAAGGTAACCAGGTCAGAGAATAGCTCAGAATGAAATTCAAAGAAACTCACACCTTAAGCTATTTGAAACAGTTTTTTCCCATAGCCTCTTTGATGAGGATACAGTGGACAGAAAGGACAAGATTTCAGATGCTGTTTTGTGAAGGAGCAGTTTGGGGCGTGGGATGGTGATTTTGATGCAGGACCACGTGTTCAAAAATTCATATTCTGCTGTGACTCAGATCCTCCTCTCTCTTACATTGATTTTCCCATCATAAAGAAGGGCTGTGATGCAGCTGGAGAAATTCGGTTAAAGAGCTGCTGAAGTTTTATGAGCAGTCTCATGCCTCTTCCGTGTAACATCAAGAGGTCAAAGATGTAAAAGGATTATAAGGTCAGTCTATCCCATTCTCTGGCCTGGGTAGGATTATGAGGAAATCCTAATAGAAAAATGAATTCAGATTGGTTTGGGTGGGAAATCAGTTATGTGGGTTGGAGGCTGAAAGTTTGTAAGCAAAGAATCTGATAAATGCTAATGTAACAAGTTTATGGAAGGTATCTTGCAGGGTATCTGGCAAATTTGTGCTAAGTCTGGTCTCATCTAACATCTCTATTAATTATCTGGAAGGGGAATTGAATTGCACAGGAATGAAATTCACAGATAGGATTAAACAAGGAGGAGATGTCAGCAGCAGCTGAGTCAGAGAATTTACAAAGACAGAACCAGAGCAGTTAGAAACTTGAAAAGAGAATGAAAAAATTTTCTGAAGAGTTGTGGTTGCATTCTGATCCCCAAAGAGCAATCCAGGGTTCTTCTTTGAAACAGATTCCTGTGAGCAGAGTTTTGCCAATGTCAAATTGATGATACAGTGCTTAAGTGACATGACCAAGGTCAAAGATGAAGTTGATATTAAAGTTGGGATTTTGCAACCCCCACTAAAAGGGCCCTTAGTTTTACTCTTGCCTCTGACACTGCTTTGCAAGTATGGACATCTCTCTGCTCGGTGTTGTCCTTCATCCTTCACCTTCTTGCAGATCAAGTTCTGTAAGACAAAGACAGCTCCGTATGTTGAGTTTGAAGAGTGCTTTGGAGGCAGGGGATGATTTATTAAATATTCAGTGAAGCTTTGATAGATTGTTGCTTTGCCTTGGTCCTTTTGTTGTCTCTTTAGAATGAAATCAGTCTTCTTCTGGAGTTTTGTGCTGACTGTGTGAATTTTGGATTGGCCAGCTCTGAAGTTGTTCTGCTATGTTGTGCATCATCTGCTTATTCCCCAGCTCTTCAAATTTGAATAGCTTCATACCTCTAATGATGTCACAAATTGGTTCCATTTTCTCCCTGTTGAATTTTGTCATTCATTTACTAAATTCTGGTTGTGCCAGGGGAAAATTCTCATAGCAGACACTCTTAAAACTCAGTTGAGCAGGACAGTTAAGAAATCTTCAGCTGGATCATTTCTACTATTTTTTTTTTTTTTTTTGTCCAACTGGAGTGTGATTGCAGACCAAGTCTCTAGGAACAGATGGGTGATGTTTGTGAAATGGATTGTGGAGTCAGGCCATTTCTTCTCTTCTTTACAAATGTCTGCAATATCAGGGCATTGGCTGCAGTGGGTGGTACCTGCTCTGGTCCACAGAGGCAGGCTGTGACCATGCCCTGCCACTGTGGGTGCACGATGTAGGTGTTTATGGTCGTTCATAGAGGCAGTCACAATGGGAAACCCCATCCCAAAGACCAAAGATGGGATGTACTTCTTTTAGTTTGAGGTCCTCTATGTTTGGCATCTAATCTAAACTGGCACCAATGTGCGATCAGAGAAGGGTCAGCCTCCAGAAGCAATGCATTTCACTTTTTCTAAACCACTGCAATAAGTGGGGATGAGTTTGGCCTCCAGAGACATCATGGACAAGAGAAAGAATATTCAGATTATGCATTTACCTGAATCCCACCATACGTTAGTTTCCAATCACACACACAAGTTTCCATGAAATTTCCATAAGCATGGGAATATGCTAAATTTTGAGATCTTAAAAGACCTGCCAAGTGAAGCGTTTCTGAATGACCTAGGGGAATAATCTGCATCTGCACTAACATGAGAAAAAAGTTCCCAGGATCATTTCATGGGGAAAAATCAAGGTTTCTTCTCAAGCCCATTGCAGCTTTGCCTCACACCAAATCTCTGACAGGGAAAAAGACTCTTTTTGGAAATTATTATTAGATGGTTGCAAAAGAACTAAAATACATTAATCTGAATAAAGTATGAGCTTCCACTGAAGGAACCAGAAGAAAATGCCATCCTCCTGTGAAACAGATTGCCAGATATTGGCAGTTTATTGCAGCAGGGAGACTGAGCATTTTGCAGAGTACTCGGAAGACAAATGCTGAGGTTCTATCATCTGGAAGTGTTTTACTATCTGATTACTTTTTGGCTTACTGTATCAGAATTTTTCCCTAAATATTTATTTGTCTGAAATCCAAAGGTGTCTAGATAACACAAGGTCCCAACATCTGCAGCACTTTTGTTTTAAGATTAAAAGTCCAGTCCTTCCTGTTCTGCCAGAACCAAAACCTTTCCAAGTATATTGTACTAATATAAATTGAAAAATCACTTTGCACTCCAGGCGACTTTAAAAATCCTTTAAATATGTATTATATTAAAGTAGCAGTAAAATGCCTGTTTGGGGGGGAAGAGGTTTTGACGCCTTTCACAGAAACATCTCAGATAAGATGAAAAGGTGGTTATTGTTGTTGTTATATTATTATTTACAATGAATATACATTGTTTCTTTAGGAGTGCTTATACACAGTATCTAAACAACTGTATATATATATAGATATATACCATCTTACTTGGTATCTTGAACACATTCTAAACAATAGCACTACATTAACATATAAATCTAACATATAACCTAAATTTAAGCATTTAATGAAGGCATTCAATTTAGGGTTAAGAACACTATAGTCCTTAGGAGGACTAAAAACCCTAAGAATAAAATTCAGCCCATTTAAGATCAAAATTGCCCTCCAGAGGCACCCCATTTTTCTCTTCTGCTGCAGCAGGCAGCCTGCTAGTCCTGGTGTTCTGAACCTGGCACCTGGCAGGTTTGGTCAGGCAGCCTGACTCAGAGTCTAAATTCTGACTTTTCATATTTTGAGTCCTGTTCTGGCTGCAGAGGCACATCCAAATCAGAAACTTTGCTTGAAGTGAATAGCGACTGTGTGCTTGCACGGAAGGATGAACACTCACCCGGGAAATACAGCCACGCCGAGGATGGAGCTAGTCAGGTGTCGCGTAGCTGACACCACCGCCAGACTATGGGGTTTGAGCACAGGAATTGAAGAAATCCTCAGCCATCTGGCAGCAAGGAGTGGATTAAATATTTTGCTTTCTTTCTTTTTTCCTTCCCATTGAGTTTGCACTAACCTGGATTAGTTCTCCAGTCCAGTTCACCACATGCTGCTCCCAGGCTTGGCAAGGAGGAGGTGCAGGCTCAGGAAGGGAAGAAAGGGACCCTTCCTTTGGCAGTATCACCAGTCCATACCATGAAATATGGCGATTAAGGAAACTCCAGCATCAGATGGGAAAATCTTTGGAGCATGGGCAGCTTCTCCAGCTGTGAGTTTGCACAGAGGGGTCCTGGGCCATGCCAGGACCTCACTGGTGGCCAATGATTGTGGTCTGAACTGAGAGCTCAGCATCTGCTGGACCTCATGTGGGTCCTCCCAACCTCCACAGCACGAAGGCAGCATTCAGATGAATTGCTCCCAGCATGTGGAGCTTGATAAGCAGCTGTTGTTGCAACTCCTGCAATCTCTAGATCAAGGTTTTGGGCTGATGCAGAATTTTCAGGTTGTCACACTCTGTTGTTGAACACTTGTTTATCATTGGAAATGTGCTTTGTGCCATCTGAAAACATCCTCCTCTCCCACAGAGAATGGCTGAAAAAATAAAGCTGGCCCTGATAGTGTCAGCAAACTTACCTCCAACGGTGGGAGGCAATGAGAAACCTAAATTAGAGATGGTGCCATGACCCTTACTTTTTTTCAAATTGGAATAAGAACTAAAATAAAAACCTCAGAGAATCACACATGACACCACTTTCATCTCTGTAGGCTACTAAGAACAAAAGATTTTCTCATGAAGGGTGTACGTTGCAAGGTGATCTTGAGAGAGGTTTTACAAATATAAATACTACCTGCTGATGTTCATATGTGGGGGTGAAAAATCTTCCTGAACGTACTGAATTCAGAAGTACCTTGGGTGGGAGTCAGTTATGTCATATGCAGATCCAGAACCCCAGCTTCTGTTAGATTTTAATGCATAAATACAGGCCTATTTAAATGCCTCATTCCCACTCCCTCTTTCCAAATTCTGGTCCAATGTTATGGAAAAAAAAAGGAAAAGCATCTGAAACGGCATAATTTTTGGCTCTCTCCCGGTAAAAGTTAGCCAAACTCATTAAAAACCAGTGTGTGTTGGAGGGGATGGGGGGATGCTTCACAATGCCAAGTTTGAGATTTAAAAAAAAAAAAAAAAAGAAAAAAAAAAAAGACAGAAAAAGTGAGGAAACTGATTAATTATCTCCTAATAAAGAAGAATTTTCACCTGGAAGTGTAAAGTGACCTTAACTGTATCTGCTTTACACAGTGCCTTGTTGTATCATAACAAGCACCACGATAGTGGAAGCTCCTGAACAGGACTTGGAGTAAGAGCACAGCAGCACTGCTGCTGGAAATTAACCTCAAAACCACACCGGCCCCAAAAACATGCCACACGATGCTTGGGTCTGTCTGATTCTCAGTTATTTCTTTTCTTCTTGCCTTTGATAAAACATTATCACAGTGTTTCAGTACCTTGGCTGCTGGTCCCCAGAGAAACCAGGACAAGCAGAGACAAGAGAAAATTAAAGAGATGTTTGCCAGCATAAAACATAATTTAAAAAAGAAAAAAGCACCCTTTTCTGTGTCATTATTGAAACTTCAGATTGTAGAAGCTTAAATGATTCCCGTGGATCTTCTTTACTCTTCACTTTTTATTCTCTTCTCTTTATTTTTTTAACATTTTCTTTAGATGGAGTAATAAAACCTGGCAAATCCAATTCCTTTTGTTTCCTGGCAGGTTTTCCTCCTATTTGTTGTGTGTATCGGACTTCAGGCGGTGTCAGGAAAACAATTAGAAGAGGTACACTGTGGGATGCACACAAACTGAGAGGGTATACACACCTGTCAGTGAAAACGTGTGACCCCTTTTTAAGATCTCCTCTTAGGGACAATTGTTGGACCCCATTCTCATCCTCCCAGAACCCTTCAGCTTGAGCAAATGAGTGTGTGGTGAGGTTTTGCAAACAGTTTTGTGCCTTTTTGCTTTTGCTGAGCTGATATGGAAAGAAGACAAGAAAGCAGGTTGTATTGATATCTTGATTTTTAGGTTTTTTTGCTGTCTTTTTTTTTTTTTTTTTACTGTATAAATTAGGTTCTTGCTTACCCTATAACTCCATGGACTTCAAGAAATTAAGATTAGACCTTCACAAAAGACAGAAAGCATTCTGGTGGAATATTGTCCTGTTTATTCCCATTTGGAGAAAGGAATGACCCTCCTGAGACAGCAGAACTCTCTTGGATGTCACTGGGGCACAAGATAACATTAATTCATTAATCTTCCTTACTCTTTGCTGCCAGTTTCTTTTTTGTTGCCAATTCCTGCATTTGGGAGAAGGAATTTTGTTAGAAATTGGACATTTCCTTTTTTTCCCCCCCTTTCCAGCAGCTCATTTCACTTTTTTGTTTGTTAATGAGCTGCAAAAATCCACAATGACTATCAGAATCCCAAAGGTGCCTGCTGCGGATGAACTCTCTCACATGGTTAAGATTTAGGAACAATTTAAACTTTACTGATGATGTGAGGTAAATCAAAGGTTTTTAGCAGCTTTTAATGGTTGATTCATTTAAAGATTAACAAAGTGATTCAGTAAAAATATACTTTGATTAGAATTGCGACTTAATCACGGATTCGAGAATACAAGATTCACATTAACTTACAAGATATCCTAAATATATGTGTATATGTATATACAATGCATGCAAAACGCAGAAACAGACAGACAAGCAAATATTCAGGGCAAAAATATATGGATCCAGTAAAATATAGAAGCAGGGGAGATAGTGTATTATCAAAAGGTTCTCTCTTCTCCATCTAGAAAAGAGGCAGATAGAGGAGACTAGCCTCCAGTTAAAAGTTCCCCATTTCAGGTTTAGAGCAAGTACTCCCAATGCATCGGCATTCTTCAATGGGCAATACCTGAGCCTTGAGAAGTAGAACTTCACCCAGGCCTGTTGTGGCTTTGACCAACAGATGGGCTTGAGAGATGCCCCAGCTAGCTACATCCCGCTGCAATCCAGGAGAGCTCAAAGGGTCTCCTTTTTGGTCGCTATTTATAAGGCCTGAGAAAATGTACTTTTGTCAGGTACTTTTCAATTTTGTCCCACCTCGGATGACACAACATTCTAGTCCGTTGCACAAGCATCCCCCTTAGGCACAGGTCCAGGTGCAAGTGCACAAGGCTGTCAGGAGATGTTTTACTGTCACCATTGCTTGGGGCAAGAACCAGGTACATCGAGGGCTGCTCAGCGCTCGGGTTCATCACCACAATGAGGAGCTCGAACTAGGGATCTGGTCTAGTGGAAGGTGTCCCTGCCCATGGCACAGGGGTTGGAACTGGATAAGGTCCCTTACAACCCAAACCATTCTATGATTTTGTGATTCTGTGATCTTCCAGCAGTACCATTCTCTGTGCAGGAGAGGTGTGCAACCACAGCCAACAGGGTTACTGCTCGGTATCTTCAAGGACACCACTGTGTCCTTGGGTGCACAGGTGCAGTTTAGGACAACCAGGGACAAAGCTGTGCTAGGAGTGAACTGGGCAATAAATCCACCCCTCTTTGCCCAGAAGAACTGGGGTGGGACCTGAATGGGAGCCTGACCTTGGGAGTGAAGGAGTCAGTTGAGGGATGAAAAGCTTGAAGGCAGGACAAAGGATACAGGAGACTTGAAAAGAACATGAAGGTCAAATACAGTCTAGGAAGAAAGGTTTGGTGTGGAGTGAGTGGTTCTGGAAGGGAGAGGGTTTGTCTTGTATTTTCATTCCTGAGGGATGCGTAGGGGAAGCAGAAGGTGGAGGGACAGCTTTTTCTGCTTTTCTTCTGGCCTTCCCCTCTCTTGACAGAGATGCCCAGTTGAAAGCCTGACAGGGTGGTACTGAAGGAACAAGTGGGGAGGACCACTCAGAAATACAGTGCATCCAGCACCAGAAGCTCCCGCACAGAGAAGGGCTCTCTAATAGCAATCACACTTTGCTATTGCACCCTTACGAATTCCTCTGTAATTTGATTTACTTGGAGGGAATGGATCTGTGTAAGGAACACTTCTCTTATTCTCTGTTATTAAACCTAGAGTGCAGAAGTCACTTCAAATACTTTTCTTCTGTACCTGTCTTTTTTCAAGTTACCCGATCAAAAGCTAGAAACTCAAAGGACTAAGGGAAAGGAGCACAAGCCCAGATGCATCAGAAAGAGGTGCCAGCTGGTTCTGATTGCCTTTGAGTTGTTCTGGATACACATTTCCTTCACTTAAAAATCCCACTAGGCATCCTTTATTTCCCTGGGAGGGGGCTCAAGGTCTCTATGTTCGTTAACCTGCAAGATGTGCCTGTGAAGGGGCCAATGTGAGCCAGGGGTGGCAAGACAGGTCAGATAGCTTTGTATTTGCATCTGCCACTGAGGATGGGTTAATCTCTCGAACTTTTCAGCTTGGTAAAAGATAGGATCAAGTCTAAGTACTCTTGTTCCTCTGCTGTAAACATGTGCCTCTGCTGTAAACAGAGAGAGACAGGTAACGTCAGAGGGTAAGTCTGGTTTTGAGGCAGATCATCCTTTGGGTGTGCCTGCCTCTTCCCTGTGGCTGTAAAACAAAATTGCTTGGCTAGCTGGTGAGCTGAACCTCACCACTCCTGGATAGCTGGAAATAACTGAATTGCACTTTATTGCAGCAGAGACCGAGAGGGTTATTTCCTGGATAGTTTCTCATGGCCACTTTCATACATTTTATTTTTGACGAGTTACCAGACGACATGGCCATTGCTGTGTCCCTGTTCCCAGCCGGTTGAGTTGCAGTTTTACCTCAAATGTGTTGCCGTCGGGGCTCACTTGCCCTGGGCTTTCTCTCCATCACTGAGCTGTACAGAACAGCTGCACAGGGACAAGCACAGCAAGCAGTCTGGTGGGTGTCCAAGAGCACTTATGCAGCTCTGAGGGCAGGAAAACTGCTGTGCTGACATAAATCAGCATTACGTGCGATTGTTTGAAACGGATGCTTCAGGAATTGTTGGTAGTTGGTGGCTGTGTAATAGGGATCAACTGGAATAAGGTGGATGGATAATTACACTAGGGACAGGGACAGAGAAACTAGTTTGGCTGGTGAGAAAAAAACTCCCTCTAAAGTTTTACAGTGAGGCTGAAGGGAGGAAGGTGTAACCCAATATGTTAAACTTTAAATGAAAGGGGATTTTAATTTTTTTCACCTTGAAAACTGCAGGTGAGCTAAAGCAACTGACTTCACCCTAACCTCTGTGGATTTTAGTGTAATACTTTCTATGACCTATGTTTGGTAGAGTAGAAATATCCTTATGAAGGGAAGAAACAACTACGTTGATTGCATTAGGATTTTAACCATGCAATATATTTCAATAGACATTCCTAGTTGCCCTCTGTTGAATATTTTTAAGCTTTTAAGATAAAATAGAGTTTAACCAAAATTGCATGTTTTATCCTAACATTTCTATAATGTAGCCTGATAATTATCCATCACTCCAGTTGATAAGAGGTAACAAAGAAAACTAAAAATAGAGATAAATTTGCTGGCAAAGGTCTTGTGAATGTACTTGTAAGAGAGCGGAGTACTGTATCCAGCTCTGGAGTCCTCAGCATAGGAAAGACCTGTTGGAGTGAGTCCAGAGAAGGCCACAAAGGTGGTCAGAGGGCTGGAGCACCTCCCCTATATGAGGACAGGCTGAGAGAGTTGGGGTTGTTCAGCCTGGAGAAGAGAAGGCTCCAGGGAGACCTTGGAGCAGCTTCCAGTGCTGAAAGCGGGGGGACTCTTCAACAAGGGGTGGAGTGACAGGAGGAGGGGTAACAGTTTTAAGCTGAAAGAGGGGAGATTTAGATTAGATGTTAGGAAGGAATTTTTTCCTGTGAAGGTGGTGAGGCAGTGGCCCAGGTTGCCCAGAGAAGCTGTGGATGCCCCATCCCTGGAGGGGTTCAAGGCCAGGCTGGATGAGGCTTTGAGCAACCTGGGCTAGTGGGAGGTGTCCCTGCCCATGGCAGGGGGGGGGGAACTGGATGATCTTTAATGTCTCTTCCAACCCAAACCATTCTGTGATTCTATGATCTGGCGGTAGGGTATAAGGGCTCCTCTCCTTGCCAGGGATCTCAAATGACTTCTAAATATCTCACCAGTCCTACTCTTCACGTAACAGCAGCCACACCATCTCAAAAATACCTTAAATCCTCTGTTTTCCCCATGAAGGGGAAGTCAATGGAGGCTGGAGACGTTTGAAGTGCGGAGGAGAAGGTGTCCTGGCCAGCGCTGGTGCAGCCGCAGGCAGTGATCACACAGGAACAGACAACGCTGGGGATGGGAGTCAGGGCTCCAGCGGCTGCACTGAAACTATTGTGGAAACAAAAACGGTCCCAGGAAATTTAGTAAGTAAGGGAGTACCGCTAGTATCCCTCTGGGCTGCATGCACAGAGGCTCTATGCTGACATTAGCACCAGCAAAAGATATTTATCTCAGTAGTAGCAGTTGGTATTGTTTAACCCGAGAGGTCTTGTACTCAGCTCTGGAGTAAGGCAAATATCCCCCTGCCATTTACACATCTTTTCAGGTTATTAATGTTGCAAGCATCCTTTACAGAAAAATTTCTAGTCTGAAATGTGGTAGTGGTTTACTCTGCATCCACCCATTCACCATTAGAGATTTTTACTCCTGAACGGACGAGGAGTTTGGATTTTCAACCACATGCAAGACCAAGTCTGCATAAATGCAGGTAGCAAAATCCATCATCCTGGGGGGAAAGGAGAATGGTTCTGTGGATGTCTGTCATCTCTCACTCCTTTGAGAGTCCTTAGTTCTCCTCTTCCTCCATTTCAGGAATCTACCAAATGGTTTCGGGGCATCTAGAAGGAGAAAAGGGAGTGCACAAAACCCAATTTAGTGGTCTTCATCAAAACAAAGCTTTTTACTTGGCCCCTGCTTAAGATCAAATATCACATGCCCCAGCAAGTGATCTATATTTCATGCCATTTTTAAACATGCTCAGATCTGAAGAGAATTAGCTGCCGTCAGAATGGACAATGGCCACCTTTGTCCTCTGGGAGAAAAAGAGACTGTGAAGTTTTCATTAGACATTAGAAAGAAAGAAAGAAAGAAAGAGAAAAACATATAGATGCAGACTGTGAATCTGAAATTCAATCTCCAGCCATGCTAGTGACCTTGCTAAAGACAGTTACCATCTTGTGTTGTAGATCTGCTGGAGGTACATGGGTGTAAAATGGTGTAAAACCAAGAAGTATTATTATTACTCATTTTTTTTAGTTTGCTCTCCTGTGTATAGGATCAGAGAGTAGCAACATACATAGGTAAAATATATAAGGGATCTGGAATCTGAAACATGAAACTATTGTTGTTAAATTGAAAATAGCATCATGCATACATACACCAGGAAAGAGATGCAGCTTTTTTTCATTGAGGAAGTAGGCAGAATGAGGGATCTTTTTCAAAACCTGCCTGGTCTTCAAGGTGAATTTATGCAGGCCACTGTGGCCTCATTTTGTCCCAAACCTTAGGCCTGGCCCAGGACTTTAGCCATTCATTTCTCCTTCTTTCACCAAGGTGGTCCTAGAGGACAACAGAGAACTTAGAATAGTGAATGACTCCCCCGAAGTGCCCATGAGACACCAGGAGGTAGTGAGATCCCTGGCTTGGAGGCCTCTAGGGAATGTTGAAAGTCACGTTGGCAGTGCTGGGTCTTCATTTTCCCACACTTCAGTCTGTAAAATGGGATGAAAGGCAATATTTTTCCCATCTTTCCTCTCTCTTTCTTGCTGAGGAATTGTAACGATTGACGTGACAGCCCTGCCTAGCCCAACAGGACCTTGAAGTCACTTGGACCATTGGCAAAACCAGTGTGTGAGATGTGTTAGAAAAGGGCCCCGTTATCCCAAATGCTGTGGTGGAGGGATCATATTTGCCTGGTATAAAACCAATAAAGACAAAACCCTTACGTAAATAGGAAGCAATCTGCCTTTGGAAGGAAAGGGATGGACAAAATGACCTCAAAACAATTCAGTGCCTGTGATTTCCTCGATTCCATCTGAAAGCTCGCTCTCTGTTTTGCTGACATACGAGCTGGGTGCCCCATTGTACATCAGTGTAACAAATAGCCGTTATCTTCTGTTTCACAGGAGATACGGCAGAACATGATTTATTTGTGCCCGCTCGGCTGCCTCTTTTGAAATGTTGCCATCGTTCAGTGCACCTTCTGCAGAGGAAGGCAGATGGTCATCGCAAAGTTTCCCGTAACCTTGCCGTGCGTGCTGCATAGTGAATCAATGAAATCTGAATTACAGTCTGTTATCTGAGTTTGGAGCTGTGCTGCTAAAGTATCCTGCAGTGGGTGAAAACCTTTGAATGTCAACACTGCATATATACTGAAGAAATATGACATTTCCCCCTAAAATTTCAAAGCGGTACCAAAGGGAATTTTTAACTGCAAAGTTGCATCTGAAGGAAGGAAGAAACGTTTTGCACTTAGGTTGGGGAAACACTGGAACAGATTGTCCAGGGTGGTGGTAGATGCCCCGTCCCTGAAAACATCCAAGGTCAGGTTGGATGGGGCTCTGGGCAACCTGATCTAGTGGAAGATGTCCCTGCTCACTGCAGGGGGTTGGACTAGATGACCTCCATGGTCCCTTCCAACTCAAACTGTTCTGTGATTCTATTCTATTCTATGCGTTGCTCAAACCTTAATTACCAGCTTGGAAATGGACCTTTTCTGAGTGTGTGAGAGTTAGGTGTGACCCCCCCCCCTTAGGAAAAAATAGAAATAGTGAATCAAAAGAGGCTTCTAACATGAAAAGCCAAAGATAAGGATTTTTTGGAGCCCAAACAGCACCAGCTGCCCCTCTGTGCTAGCTGTCTCTCCTTATGACATTTGCAATGAGGCTTCAGGTAATTTGAGAAGCTAGCATCAGACTGCAAATCACCTTTCATGTCAGCTCATGCCAGGACACCTTGCCAGAAGACATTACAATGGGAAATAACAACTGGGAATAGGGAAAAAATGAACTTCTGAAAAGCACTTTGTCACGTTCCCTGGGCTGTGGCAGGCAAATGCTGAAAACTGTGTGAGCTCCTGCCATGAAAGCAGGCATAAGCAGAAATTTCTCAGGGGGAGGATTGCCTCCTTTACATACCAGAGACAAGGGAAGGTGAGTATATAAAACATTTTCAGCACTGCCTCTCCATTTCTGATATTTATTTGCTCTATGAGCAGCCATCCCAGAAGACATCTATGTTTGATAAAACCTGCTACCTTGCTTCATTGATTTTTTTCCTTTGGATGGGAATTGTTATGGCAAGCAGGTCTGGCAATTTCAGATAATGACCTGTGTGTAGCACAGGTGTTTCTAGAAATGGTTAATGTTGGGTGTAATAGATGTTAAAAGTGTCTCCTCCAAATGCTTCTGGCTTTTTGCAGGTGACTGCTTCCATGTGTGTGTTTAGGGCAGAGCATCTCCCAAATTCAGGCTGTCAGTCAGCTCATTCCTGCAGCGCATCTGGGCAGAGTGTTGTCTCGTGAACTTGCTGCTTGCAAGATGTTTTTTATATTAACTGGCTTGAAAATTTTGTTTTTATTAAATATAAGAGGAAAGAAATCTGAAAAATTTAATCCCATTTACACAAAAAAGCACAAAATCTTGTTAATTGGTGTGCAAAAGACATTTAATCCCTGGGTTTAGAGTTTTTGATCGAAGAGATTACTTGTGCTAGGACATTTTTATCCAATCTGCTGAGTTGCTTTCATCAGTTAGCAGCTGGGTTTGGTTTTCTAAATCCACACAAGCTTCCCCCGTCTTGAAAGGGGCACATCACAGTTATTCTAGAAAACTAGAGTAACCGGTGGCTTAAAGCAAGGACCTTCCTTACAGGACCTTACCAAACCTGTTTTACGAAAAAAGAAAAAAAATATCTAAATAGGACCAGACAACCCTACAAAAAAAAAAAAAAAAAAAAAAAAAAGAAAAAAAAAAATCTAAATAGGAATAGATAACCTTACCGAAAAAAAAAAACAAAACCAAAAGTCTTGTAAATAGAGAAGCTGATCCTGAGTGCACCTGATGTGTCTTTTACTGATTGTCATGGATTTTTTAATGTCCTAACATATACAGAAATAAGTGAGACCAGAGTAAGGTTTGTATTCTTGAAATATAAAAAAACCCCAAATCCTGGCTAAATCAAGACGTAAGGTAGATTCTTTCCTCTGTGCCACTGATATAAATCCATGAAACTTCAAATAAACAATTCAAAAAGTCTGGATTTAATTATATTTTTCTAGAGCCAGAGTAGCTATTAAACTTTGTGGATCCATCTACATTTATGCCTGTATGCTGAAGAACCAGGCCTCGTTTTCTGTACATTTCCAACTTTTTTAAAGCATTTCCAAAGTGCCAGGAAATCACAAATCTTCCAGAAACTGATTGTCATCTCAAACATGTCATACTCCAGTAATCAGGGATTTGTTGTTTGTCACAGTTAAGATGTGGGAAAGCCATCCTCTCCCGCGGGATGAGGAGCTTGCATGCTACGTTTCAGTCCCTGAACATCTGGGACAGCAATGAGTATTGGGGCAGTCCCTGAACTGCAACACAGCATTGCAAAGGAGTCTGTAATGAGTAAGGAATAGAGTTGTGTCAGGGGACAGGGATGCATCCCAAAGCCCTCTGAAGTGAATGGCGTGACCACTGTTGACTGCAGTGGCCTTTGAGTCGAGCTCGTGGCATGCTTGTGAAAGGAAGGCAGAGTCAAACGGTATCACTGTGTCACATCTTCTGCAGGATAACCACATGCTCATCTTTTTTACTTTCCCTCCCAGGATGGAAGGAGCAGTTTTATTGGCCACCAGCTCGGAGGGGTCATGGAAGTACCAAACAGCAAGGACCAGAGAGTCAAATCAGCCAGAGCCATCCAAATCACTTACTACCTCCAAACGTATGGCTCTGTCACCCAGGACCTCATTGGGGAGAAGTGGGAGAGTGAATTCTGTAAACTGATGCACAAGATGCAGCTGGATCACCAAGATCTGCAGCTCTACTCCCTAGCATCCTTTAGCCTCTGGAAGGACTTCCACCAGACCAGTCTGTTGGCAAGGGGCAAGATTTTGGTGAGCCTGATGCTAATCCTCCTGACTGCTACCCTCTCGAGCTCCATGAAGGACTGCCTGCGGAGCAAACCTTTCCTGGGACTCTTGGGAGTACTCACTATCTGTATTTCCAGTGTCACTGCGGCAGGGATATTTTTCATTACTGATGGAAAATATAATTCTACTCTGTTGGGAATCCCTTTCTTCGCTATGGGTAATTATTTATCTTCATAATAATAGGATTAACAGAGCTTAATGACAGGATTGTAAATTACATCCTCGGTTATAAAGTGCAGATTTTACCTTGAGTGAAAGTCTAAGTTGTTTTCATCTTGTTAAATTGATCTGTGCCTCGCCAAAAAACCTAAAAAAAAAATTTAAAAAAAAAAAAAGGAAAAAAAAGGGAAACAAAACAAAGCCATAGCAACAATAAAGAGCATATGACGTTGCTGGAACCTCAGCCAACATGAGAGAGGGGCAGTTTTATTGATCCCTGTTACAAAACGAAGGAGAAATTGTTATTGAAAAGTAGTCAGCTCAGCACAGAAAATGGATATGTGTTGACCTGACTTTGATGGGATGTCAGACGAAAGAGTAAGTTAAAACAGGAGGGTGGTGAGGAAGGAAAGATTTTAGCATCCTTCCTGAGGAGGGTTGCTCTGCCAGCTTTGTCTGAGGGGCAGAGGGGAACAGGTTGGTGTCAGAATAAGATTGATGGACTTTATCTCAGAGAGGAGATTACTGTTGTGGTGTTTGCTGTAAGCAAAGGGGATGTCGGTGTCTGTAGTGCATAATCCCTCGGTTTCTGAAGTTCCAGATCAGCTGCAGAGATTTCCTTTGTGTTGTATCCGGGCAGGAGAAGGTGCAGATGAAGAACAAACATAGACTCCAGCTCTTTTAGCAGAATAATTGTTTTCATTCCTTCAGTTCTCATTTCTTTTCCAAGCACTTTTAGCGCATCTGTGTGGTTAAGGAGTTTGCTGGGAAGGTCTGTTGGAAAGGAGGAGGGAAACGTGCCCAAAGCAGCTTGCTGAGGCAGTGTTGTTCGGTGCGATCACATCCAAGTTTCTCAGAGTTTTGCCATATCACGAGTCTGAACCCAGGCAATGACTCTATGCAAAATCTCACCAGTGGCAGCCCAGATCCAACAACCTTCATGCTGAATTTTTGATAGCAGAATATCTTACCTATGGACAGAACTCTGGGTCTTTACAGTTAATTTTTTAAATTCCATTCTAGTCCTATGCTATGATGAGAGATAATTAAATATGCAAAACCACAAGCTAGAGTCAAGGTTTGGAGAAGGGTCTTATTTTTTTCTTCAAAACCTCACCCTCCCCCAAAATCTACATTTTCTTGCTTTTCCCCTCAAGAAAAGCCCTGTAGGTGTATTCACCCCCCAGCCCCTTGCCTCCTACTTTGTCTGTCCCCTGGTAATGCCTCTGTGTCACTAACCAAGGGGGCTGAGCTGTAACCCCATCAATCCTGCGCCCAGCACCTTTGGAGCAGCTGGCTGAGATGGGAAGGAGCGGGATGGAGTGGATGGTCAAGATCCCAAAAGGGAAAAAGAGTAGTGAGGCAAAAGACCCCCAAGGAATTCCACGATTGGTTCAGCTTCATTAATACAGATAAACAAAGCCATGCCAAAGCCTCTAATTCAATCATCTGCACTGTTAAATCGTGACGATGGCCCCTGGCACGGTCTGCCCTGTGCCAGCTCTGCAGATGCTGTCCACAGCTCTACAGTGTAGGAGGATTTGATGGAGAGAAAGTGCTGAGAGGGGAAAGGGAAGGATGCCAGCAGGAGGAGCAGAGAACGTGCCCAGTTGTCACAGGGATGGATTTGGACTTAGGAAAAAGAGGTCTATGTGGCAGAATGGAGAAAAGGAAGATACTGGGGAAGGGGAGGCTCTTGCCTGTTATCAGCTAACAGCAACCTTTTTGTTGGGTGTCAGGAGGTGCCCGTCAAAGAATGGGGCCAAATGGTACTGCCTTGCTTGTGCAGCAAATTGAAGTAAAGGAAAAAAAAAAAAAAAACAAACCCACTGAAGGAATGAAAAGCACCTTTTTTCAATTGCTTATTCCTCTGCTGGTATCACTTTGTAGACAGCTGGAGATATGGGTGGTCTGTACTCTTTGCTTGACAGGTCCCAAATTTGTCACACCTGAGGAGCCCCAAACAGTGTCTGTAGGTGAAGCTCAGCTTCGGGCTGAGCTCAAAAGCATCAGCATCCACATGAGTGAGAAGCATCAATTGAAATGGCAGCAGCATTGCACTCAATTTATACATACCTTGCAGCCCCAGGATAAGAGTTTCTGAAAGCAGAGTAGCTCAATTTCTCATCTAGGATGGTGGTAATCTGGGATTTTGTTTGCTGTCTGAGGAAAAGCAATGTTTATCGCTTTCTGTTGTGTTTTGCGCTGTCATTCTTGTCACAGCCACTGCCAAGAGCAAAAGAAAAGAAAAAAAAAAAAAAGAAAACCTCTCTTGAAGTGAGATGTTTGCAAGGATTGCTTTTATAGCATTATATTGAATGAACTTCAGGCTGAAAAAGAAAACGTTTAAATAACCCTTCTGCAGAAATTTCATTCAGGAGTCTGAGACTGAATTGGAAATATCGTTAGAGAACAGCTTGTAATGCCTGGGAATTGCTGCTGGTAAGCATTAGGCAACAGTTATACAGTTTGGTGAACTGAAAGAGGGGAAGCACATCTTACCAAAGTTGTGCTGGGTTACATCCTGCAAAGTACTGTGTGCCTTTAGTCCCTTCAATGACAGTGCCACCTAATGAGATCTTGCTCTGCCCGTGATATACCCAGGGCCTCACAAACCTGGGTTCCTCTCAGAGGAGGGGTTTTCTGTTGAACCTGGTTTACCCTGAACTGATCTGACACCTTAGAGTAGTTTCACTGAAGACCTTAAGACTGTTAATTCTACAGGTCAATGCATAGGTCTGGCCCATGTTGTACCAGTGCCCCTTGCTGCTAGCACAGCAGAAAGCAAACAACACATCAAATAATAACTGAATGGAGATGAAAAAGTGTGCAATGTGGGGTTTCCCAGAATTGCGAATGTCAGATTTGCAAGTGAGCTTTTCAAAGTCAAGTTACTTAGATTAAAAAAAAAAAAAAAGGAAAGCAGGCAATAACAGCCATAAAGTGCCTGCAAGTGCAGTGCTACGCAGAACACATGGGCAAGCTCAATTCTGGCAGCTCCTAACTTTGGAACACTTCAACCTGACATTTGCAAACTGCCCATTTGAAGTATATTTATTTGGTCAAAAATGTACAGTTTCTTCTGACATTCACTACTCAAAGGACTAATTTTAATGGAAATTCTGTGATGTTCATATGCTCTTGTCCTTTTTCCTGCAGAGATGGCAGGATGCTGCCATCTGAATGACTGGAGTAACCCTGGACTTGTACAAACGTTTAGGTCCACAATTCCTGTTGCAGGGCAGAGCTCCCATGGGTTTCAGTAGGTGATAGAAACCTATATAAAAATGAAATGTTTAATATTTTTCTAAATTTGGGCTGAATGACCTGCACATTAATTATTTACTGTAGTCCTGCTGTGAGGGAATGGATAAAGCATACCTCCAATGTACGGGGGCAACAGTGGTAGAGCAGACTGACTTTTCTCTGCTTTACCCTTGGAGGTGAAAAACTTCATTCTTAAGTTAGGCATGAGGACAATGATGGAAAATCCTGCTTGCTCTGACTCCCTCTTCCTGATACCACCGTCTTCTCAGACAGCTGCCTCAGGAAAACCAGTTTCCCCAGTACAGTGTCTGCCACTGTGTTTTTGGAGTCAGTGAGAAGCAACCCTTCCGAAAGGTCCTGTGCCAACAATGCTCTGGCTGCCAGGAGCTGCTGCAAACAGGAGCAAGAGGGGCTGATTTTCAGCTGTTCATACCCCAGATAAATGGCTAAATATGGTGAGTTAGAGAAAAGGTGCTTCTTTAGTTTCAGGGCTTCCTCGTTTAGGAAGAACTGAACTGGACCTGGACATTTTGTTTGTCACTTTTTTTTTTTTTTTTTTAAATACATGTGAAATCAGAATACGGGACAGATAAACCTTGCATTTCTCTTCTGGGACAAATGCAAACTGCAGTTTCTCCTGCCAGTTTGACACCAGCAGAGCTATCAACATTCAATATTTTTCAAATAGGAGACAGAAGGTCAAATCATTGAGTTTCAGACTTGTTCTAGACATCAGAAATGGACCTGGTTAGATGTTCACATCTGCTTTTTGTGTTTGCATTCACAACGCAATTTCAAACGGGTGTTATGTACGTGACACAATTACGGTTTCCCATGACTAATCATCACTAATTAATATAACCAGAAGGTTAACTACATAATTGCAATATTATTGGTCTCATGATCTGCTTTTTAATGCACAGGAACCAGACTGATATCATCTGAGAGATAATGGTTTAACTAGGCTGAGGAGCTGACTATATTTTTAAATGGAGGTATACTCATTATGGCATTTTACACCATAATTACTTTTGGCCAGTCCATGAAGCACCTTGTTACATAGATTAGTGGAAATCTTATGTTAAAAAAAGTGAATGCAGTGCAATTATAGTGTACTTATGCTTTTTTTATTATAAAGTGTATGTTTCTTAGAAGGCTGGATTCACATTGAATGTATGTAAGAAATATTTCCTGCCCTTTGTAAATCCAGACTATGAAGACCACAGGATCATGGAAACAGTTGTTTCACCTTGAGTCTTTAGAGAACACTAAGCTCAACAGATGCCCTACAACACACTGCAATATTGCTATTACTGCTACCAACAACAATACTGTTAGTAGCAGTCCAGTAAAGAGATACAAAAGCTTTGGGAAAAAGTAGGCTACCTGTTTCCACCACTAATGCCATGCCTGATGTAAGAGCACAAGATGGATGGCAGAGATTGTACTTAGAGTGCAGACTTTTCTGATAAAATTCCCAGTTATTCCTTCCCCTAAGTCATTCAAATGAAAGGAGGAAGCTAGCTAAAAGCAGACGAGGCTCCAGGCAGTTATTAGCATTTCAGACAGAAGCCATCTAACCTCTTGGATGGCAGTTGTTAAGATAATGGCTGGTGATCACCTTTAAGTAAATTTGAGATGTCACAGTATTACCATTAATGGTAGAGTTGTGGGAAACTACGGGAAAAAAAAAAAAAGTCCTTGTTCAGATGAGGATTTTTTTTTAAAACTCAGAAGACAAAAGTGCATGTGATTGCTAGTTTACCTGTGCATGAAGTATCACAGTATTTCTAGCCTTTGCTTCAAGCAATGGACTTTCTGATTAGAAATGCAACTTAGAAAAATTTCAACAGTTACTCTGACTTTGGTTTTTGTCCTTCTGATGCAGCAGTAAAGCAAATCCCACATGAATCTCGTGTTACATGATCATCTCCTACCTGTATGAGGAGCAAGAAAATGACCCTTTAGAGCAAAGAGATCTCCTGACACAAACCCCCACCACTACATGCCTTAGAAATACAGTGAATCTGTCATTTGAGATGTAACAATGGTTCATGTCCTCACCCACTCAGTGGATAATTAAGGACTTGGAAATATCTTGTCCCTAGTTAGAAAATGTCCAGTCTTGACTTTTACAGTCGGAAATCAGAATAACAAAAACAAAACTAAAACAAAACACAGGACAGCAGGTGAAAAAAAAATGAAAATATATAAAAATGTTTAAAATGACCTGTTTGGATGGGCAGATAACATAAAGAATTCATATGAATGGGTTTAGAGATTCTCCATAATTCATAAGACTGATTTCCCCGAAGCCTGGTATACTCCCTAGCAAGTCTATTCCCAGTTGCAGAGGGTTATTTTTTTTTAATTTCTATAGGAAAGGTTAGCCTCCCCAGAACAGTCTTTCCTAGATTTTGAATAGAAGACTAAAGCCTTTCTGGGATAATCTGCATAATCTTGCACGATGCAGTCTGGGCCTGCAGCTATGTCCTGGAGCTGTCATGGTTGGGGACTGGGACTGTCCTTCTCCCCTCAAACACAGGTGAGATGAGAATATCTCTGTCCAGGTCCTTTGGGCCTTTTCAAGCCCAGCAGAAAGGGATGCAAGAAGGAGCACAGCCAGCCTCGGTCCTAACAACAGGGTTTGTAACAACTAATTTCAAGTGTGCCACATGTTCCTCCCTTTATGGAAGTGACATAATCTCAATTTCTTTAGACCTTAACACCTAAGGTAATATACATAACCTCTAAGATATATGTATGTATGCATACACAACATTTATGCATAAACAGACTTGAATCCCTTACAGCTTAAATTCTAGCTCTTTTCCTGTAGAAACTTAGCAGAAGGTCTCTTATCAACTCAAATATCACCATCCCTTAGGGCGGTTGCTCCACCCCAGGAGCCGGATCTGCAGGTCTGCTGCTCAGTGGTTCTGCAGCTCAGCTCAAGTTGAAACATTCGTCCTTGGACCGTTGCCCAAGCACAGACCATCACAACCAGCTCCTCCATAATGACAGAGCAAATACAAGAGACATTGGCTGGGTTTGTTGCTTGAGAACAGTCAGCTAAACTTTGCCTCCTTCTGATTCTAGTGTGAACTCAATTAACCCATTTGTCCAAAGTGACTTCTCCAAATACAGTTGTCTTTTATTGTTATTGTTATTGTTATTACTAAAACAGCTTCCTCAGCTCTCCATCTGCAGCTAACAGACTGGTTGCTGTCATTTCAGCTGCTTCTATTTTGCTGCTAGCATTTCTACAATCCTTTAAAAAGGCAGTTTGATAAGAGAAGAGAGCATGTTTTGAGCTAAAAAGTCAAAGGCTAGAAGGAATGGTTTTCTTTTGCACTTAAAAATGTATGTTTAGTACTCCTAATCAACACCTAAATTTTGTTCAGCTAGTGAAGGATGCATTTGTCTCAACAACTCTTGCTTTCATTTTTCTACTCTTTCATGGCAATTCTCATTCCTATGGCTGGGTTATGTAAGGTTCTTTATTGGATAGCTCTTCTCTGCGTGTTGATCTCATTTAGCAGGAGTTTCTTTCCTTGTACTTAATATGTATCGATGCACATCACATTTACATTTGGCTCATTTGGGCTGGAAAGGAGCTGCATCATGGCAGAAATGATTTAGCTCCACGTACATCATCCCTAATAGGGCAATGTCAAATCCAGCCTTGAATAGCACCATTGCTAGCAGTTCCATAACCTGCTTTGACAGCTTGTTCCCATCCTTAAACAGCCATACATTTATAAAGGTATTTCTTAATATTTTCACTGCTGGAGCTTATGCCTATACCTTCAGAGTCTGTCTGGCCTGACTGTGGAGTGTAATTTTTCACAGTATCTATATATAATTTGCAAATACTTTTAGGATATTTTATAGGTAGGGTTGTGCATACTTCAGCTGGGATATAACTTCCTACCAGATCTTTTTTTCATGGGTATGTTACTGTAGTTCAGGCTTTCCTATGAGCTCCATCCATACGGGAAGGTTGGTGGTGGCTTCTGGTCTCCGTTGGATCTGCAAGAAAGAGTAGATATGGGATAGGCTGAGGATGTATCCTGTGCTCTTTGGTGTATGGTTGGAAAATACACTCTTGCATTGTCCTTTCTTTTCTGCTGGGCAGGAAAGGTGGGCTCTGCTACCCGAGGAAGCATGCAGTGAACAATCCTATGTTCTGTCAAGCACACTGTCTGCTCTCCTTAGGTACCTTGTTCCTCTGTAGGGAGTTGTGCCTCTGTTTTTTTAAGCAAAAATGAAAGGCAGCAAATGCATTTATTTTCTCCTGGAATATATTTCATGTGCATATAGCCCTTGAACTCAGTGTTGCAAGAGATGGTTGTGGCTCAAAATTCAGCCTTTTTTCAGAAAGGGCTGGATTTCTACACAGCTAGCTAAAACATTTTCATTATGTTGAATAACACCGCAACACTAAAAAATAACAGTAAGGAAGAAGTATAAAAATTAATGACCATGTTGAAAATACAAGTTCAAAAATGGGCACAAAGAAATTTAACTTGTGAAGAATTTTTCCCATAACTGCCCTTTTTCAGTCTCATAATTTTCCTCTGAAGAGTTAGGAACAGGGTACAGAACTCAATAGACCATTTGCCAAATGTTCTAAATCAATATTTATCTGCTATATTCATCTGCAAAGCCAAAAACTTTGCACAGAATTAAAAGCTTAAAGAGACTATTGCAAATACAAAACCAACTAAAAAGACCTTACTCAATATTGTATTATTTATACGTCCTCCTTTGTGCAACCACAAGACAGTCAAGGCTTTAATAATTCAGTTTTATCTTTCCGTTTCCAAACCTTTTTTTTCCACTCCATTTCTTTCCCATGAAGTGACTTCTCCTCTCTGGTGGCATAGCTGCCTGCAGTAACCTAGAATCATAGAATCACAGAATGGTTTGGGTTGGAAAGGACCTTAAGGTCATTGAGTTCCAACCCCCCTGCCATGGGCAGGGACACCTCCCACTAGCCCAGGTTGCTCAAAGCCTCATCCAGCCTCGCCTTGAATGGCATGCTGAAGCCATGCTGGCTCAAGGCTCACTACTCCATGTCTGGTAACAAATGATAGCAGCAGCCTACGTTATTCAACAGGCGTCTTCCATGTCATTGGCATACAACTATGACACTGGCCTTCAGACAAAAACTTTCCATGTGTTAGTCCTGCTGGATGTGGTGAAGCAAGTCATGTTTCATCCACACTTGGCTAACTGCAAGATGAAGAAGGACATGCTATTTTGGATGCTCAAAGTAGTAGTCCTGTAGCGAGCACCAGCAATAGATGCGGGCACAGGGCTGTAAGCGGTACCACCAACAGAATGAGCTGAGGAACTTAGCCCTTTGCAGCTTGGGATCACTAAAGATGCTCTTTAATTTTTTTTCTACAAGAGTGAGTATACTGTCCTCAGTGTTTTGGCTGAATTTCAGTGTGGATAATTGTATTTCTATCTTCTTCAAATTCCCCCTGCGTGCGGGTTAGACACAGTGCTGATGGGCACTGCCTGGCCCAAAGCACTGCGCAGGGGTGCTCTGTTAAGCAGCTGTTGGTGTTTACCCAGAACTGTCTGTATTTCACTGGTGAACGTAATGGCCACGTTATGTGGCTCAGCAGTCTCTAAAATGATTCTGCATTCCCCGAGAATACATAACTCTGTTTTATCACTTTGTCATCATTGCATTTTCCTGCCCTAATCTGTAGTATTCCAGCAGTAAGCAATTTTTTGTTTATCCTCTACTCTTAAAGTCCAAAGAAGAAAAGCATTTTTTTACAGTATGACACTTAGATCTGCCCAATATATACATCCCAATCCATATTCAAAGGCAAATCTGCCACAGAAATTTTAAATGTTGTCGCTTTTCCTGGTGTTATGAGCTGCATTGCTGTTGATATCCTGCATATGAATGAAACTATTTTATTAGCATAGCCATGAATCCAATTAGTACCACATAATTTTGCAAACTTCAATAAATTCGGAAACAGCAGGTGTGATCTACTAGAGGGAGCACTTACATTGCTTTATGAAGAGGACCAAACAGATTACTGCACACCCAGTGAGAACCTACCTGGTGAAATTTTCTGTGTTTCTTTAGGTTTCTAGTTGATATTTTTACTATTACTGTTGAGAAATTATTATCCTCTGGGGAGGATACAGAGCTGCAGAAGCTGAAGGCAGGGAGGTGTTCTGCATACTGAGTGCAGTGCAGCAAAACCTTTTGTCCTTCTACAGTAACTTAAAACAGTTTAGCACAAAGTTTCTGGTTAAAGCAATTTAAACCTTCTGAAACTAGACTGAGAGCCCTGGGAACAAAAAGGCTGTTTGTGCTTGGAGCAGATACCACAACAAAAAGAGACTGTGCAAAGCGTAAAACCAAAACCCTTCTGATGCACGATCATCTCATGGGACCAGTTGAAAGAGAAGACCCCACAGGAGAGATGCTAAGTACACTGCTGAAAGCAGTACCAGAAAGTGTGATGTTAGGGCTACACAAGAGCTGAATATATTAGGCAAAAAAAAAAACCCAGTGCAAACATCCCTCCCGTCACACTGCCAGTCAACTTCAAGGCACCACTTTTAGGAGTGAGAGCATCTAGACCAGCCTAGTCCTGGGCTCTCTGCAGAAGTACAGCTCAGTGCCGTTTGTAATCCCTGATGTGGGCTTTCAGTGTCTCTGCCATCAGAGACAAGAAAGAGTAAGAACTCATGCAGTTAGCCTGCTTTTAAATGAATAACCTTGGTAGGATGTCAAGGGAGAGAAGACTTTACTAATCATAGACACAGATGTTCTACCTCCTTCTTAGGTTATTTGAAGTCAAGCTCTGAACAATGCTGCTAATGAAGCAAGTCTCAAAAGATTAAGCTTACTTGGATTTTGACCTCTAATATAAATATACTTATTATTTCTCTGAGGGGAAAGTAACAGAATCTCTTTACAAACTGTTTTCAAAACAAAAAGTGTAGATATTTATTATGATTGAAATCTCTTCTGCTTTGCTGCAATTATTGAGATTGGTCAGGAGGTACAAAAGCAAACGGTGGTCAGGGACAGACAAACAAACGCATATGCAGACACAAATATAAAATATTGGGCAAAACAGGGCAAAAATGTCAGTCTGATTTCCTTACATATAGTATAAAAGAAAAAGTAAAAACTGTATATGCGGTAAATTGTCATGATTCAGCTTACACAGCAATGACATTGTTAAGCCTCATCCACTCAGGAATTTTGACCACAATTTAGAGAATATGTTTTGTCAGCTTTTAGGTTGTAAGTACGCTGTCAGTGCTCTAGGAGACCTTCGCTTCTCTTTTGTGACCTTTTTCACCTAGCCCTGTCACGTTTGCATACTGCTTCCTTAGGGCTTGACACTGTATTGCAAAACACACTTCAAACAGTGCATTCCTTATGCAATTTTTTGGTTTAGCTACTGATAGATTTTCCTTTTTATTTTAAAAGATGGGGAAATCTTTAGTTTCATTAGTCAGTGACACAAATATCTGGCTTAATATATATTTCTGGAGCACATTGCAAGTTTTTAACTCTTAGAGGGGGTTGATTTACCTGGTATTAGTAAGGAAAAGTAAAAGCATCACAAACACTATTGAAAAATAAAGAGGTTTTTTTTACCTGCAGATCAGGTACTTCCACAATTTTTCCCTTAACAGTGTGTGTGACCAGGTGACTGACCCACTGATAGCTTGAATAGGTACATGGAGCACACAGGTTATATTGGAGGTGTCTCATCAACAAATTTAAGATGAAGTTGTTAGGAATGATTTTTGTTTTCTCATAGAGAGTATTGGCTTAACTTTACATGACAAAACAAAGATGACATATTTCAGGATGATAAATTTCAGCCTAATACTCCTCTGTTGAGTTTGGTATACTGAGTAACGGGCGACACTCAAAGGAAGCTTTAGGTCATTGAATCCAACTTCTTGTGTCTGCGAAGTCTTCATCTTAGGATGTCTTAGATCTGAAGCTCAGTAGACAAGTATCATCTGGGCTAACTTTAATCCTGTAAAACTTGAGCATCTGTTCTAAAGTCTAGGATGATTTCTCATGTCATTAGGACAAAGAATCTAAGAATGACTCTGCCAGGTCAGACCAAGGTTTCATCTAATTTAATATCTTATCTCTGACAATGTCTGGTAACAGAATGCCTTGGAAAGAACAGCAGGACAGGAAAAGTGCACAATTCCCAGACTTCCCTCAGGAAGACACAGATAATGTCTTTGTATTTAGTAGCTCTCAATAGATTTTTCTTCCAGGATTTTATTGGTTTGGTTTTTGCCATGTAAACCTGTAACATCGAGAAGATCAACTTAACTCCATGTTGTGTAAAGAGTTACATCTCTGAGATCATCACAACTATATCACCAGTTAGTTTCATTTATGACCTCAGTTCTTGTGTTGGAAGAGATAATGTACTGATCTCCTCTAGAGATCTTCCCCATATCATTCATGATTTTATGATTGTCTCCTCCATAAGGCTCATGAGGTCCCATCTGTTTAAACATCTGTCACATGAAGCCATTCTGTATGTGTTTGGCCATGCTATATTTCCATTTAATGACACCTAGAACCCAAATTCTCTGAAAACTTTGAAAAGTTCAAGAAAAAAAACTACTAGCCTGAAGAATTTACAGTTTAGGGAAAG
>NW_010125162.1:38098-48302 GCF_000699245.1 Pterocles gutturalis
AAATCTGACTAAAGCCATGGCACCCAGCTCATAGACAAGTTTTGGCATCCAGCAATGTACAGAGAAATATCATTTTCTCTCATGGAGTTCCTCAAAAAGTGAAGTAAGTTCACAGAACAATAGACAAGCTGTCACTGTGATCTAGAAGTGTAACTGGAACCTAAATAGTTATAGCCAATGGTTGCCAATTGCTAGGTAGGTAAATGCATCATGGAACATCATGACAAGGAAATCGCTCATCTCTTGAAGACCTTAGTTAGATTTTGTAGCCCCTGATTAGCCTCTATAGTCAGAAAATCCAAACTGACCTCTATTGGTGTTTGGACTAGTACAAAGTTACTGAGAGTTACATGAGCTTTATCCACTCGAGATTGCTGGGGGGACAATTAAAAATGAAGAATATTCCTCTCTCATTTTGTGACTCTCCCAAGAATTTGGAGTTTACATTTCAAAGAATTCCCAGAGAATTAGAAGAGAAGAGAAGAAAAGAGAAGAGAAGAGAGGAGAGGAGAGGAGAGGAGAGGAGAGGAGAGGAGAGGAGAGGAGAGGAGAGGAAAGGAAAGGGGACAGGAGAGGAGAGGAGAGGAGAGGAGAAAATAATTTCAGCTGGAAGGGACCTACAACAATCATCTAGCCCAACTGCCTGATCAGTTCAGGGCTGACCAAAAGTTAAAGCGTGTTGTTAAGGGCATTGTCCAAACACCTCTTAAACGCTGACAGCCTCTCTAGGAACCCTGTTCCAGGGTTTGACCAGCCTCCCAGTAAAGAAATGCTTCCTAATGTCCAGTCTAAACCTCCCCTGGCGCAGCTTTGAACCATTCCCAGGTGTCCTGTCACTGGATCCCAGGGACAATTGCTCAGCACCTCCCTCTCCACCTCCCCTCCTTAGGGTTCTGTAGAGAGCAATGAGGTCACCCCTCAGCCTCCTTTTCTCCAAACTAGACAAACCCTGTGTCCTCAACCACTCCTCACAGGACATACCTTCCAACCCTCTCACCAGTTTTGTTGCCCTCCTCTGGATGTGTTCAAGGAGCTGCAAGTATTCAAGTTTCACCAAAAGTTAGCAAAGTTAGACAGTCATTTTTCATAAATTCCTTTGAAAAGAAGTTGTAAAAAATTATTTCATTAGTCCAAGTGTAGGAAAATTTTTATTTCCTGGAAAAGAAAGATGTGATAACTGTTTCTAGTTTTGATAATTTTCAAGTTATTTACTTTCCACCCTAAAAAAAAATTCTCCTTTATTTTTCCTTCAGGGAAAAGGAAAATTAAAAAAAAAAAAAAAGGGAGAAGCAAATAATCATTGTGAGGAAATAAAGAAAGGAAAGCATTTAGGAGCTCCTTTTCATTTTTAAGTTGTAAACATGCAGGCAAGAAAAGAACACAGCAGATAAAAGACTTAAGTGAAAAAGTTCCGACAACTTTATCTTCTAAAATCTTAACATTACATATGATGGCAACAGATGTTTTGACACCCTAGATCAAATATTTATCTGGAAAAAAATTCAGTAAATATTATCCCATAAAATGGCCTTTTAAATGGTGCAATAATTATTTCCATGATATCACAGACAACAGATCTTATTAGAAAAACCCGATTTTTAAAAATTAATCTCCATGCTTACACCAGAAAAGAAACCATGCTGGTGTAGTATATTCAGATAATGACAATTCAATTTACTCCTGCAAAACATTTTGATACATGCTTGTATTTGTACTACATTAAATCACTGTAACTTATCTTAAAAGTAATAATGAAATATTAATTTGTAAATGTGTACTCTTCCTTCTGGGAAGACATAAATAATCAGGCCAAAAAGAATTTATTCTACACTATTCAACACCTTTCCCTATGTTCTGGAGTGAAAAGGAAATCAATAGAAGTAAAATTCTCAGATAATGCGAGGCTTGGCAGATAAAAATAATGAAAATGCAGCCCAAGCACATTATCAGGCAGGCTCACTTTGTCAACATGTGCTTCATCACAGTTAAGTGCTAGATTATGCATCCAGAAACAAAGAATGTATTCACATTCGCAAGATGAGGAATTGCATCCCCGAAAGCAAAAGCAATGAGATCACAGTAGATAATGCATCGAGTATGAATTCCTAGTGTGCTGCCGTTGTTAACATGGGAGGGTGAAATCACAAATGTGTGTTAGAGAAAGAATAGGAAGGCGACAACAGTTAGAAGAACAGCTTTAGGAAGGTGCTAATTGGCATTTATGCAGATGTCAGTCATGTATGCAGTGTATGTGGCACTGTTGAACCCTCTGTAGAGTATGTTTTAAAAATTAGACTACAAAACTGGAGCCCTTCACTGGGAGGAACAGGATGTTCATGTTGTTTTCAACAGCAGGCAGTGTCGGGCAGGTGGAGATGAAGTTAACAAGATCCAGTGTCTGAGAGCTGCAGTTAAACAATTTCCTAGAAGAATAAAGATGCAATTCTTTTACACTGAAAGCAATTAACTATTGGGACAGTTTTTCAGGGCTTGATCGACTCTGTGTGACTGGGAACTTTCAGACCAAGACTGCATTTCTTTTAGCATACGGGTTATACCTCAAAAATTGTGATTTTGATATGGAAATGTTGGCTTCCAATGTTTTGGCGTGTGGTCATAATAGTTTTCCCTAGTCTTAAAACCTATGAAGTTTCTGTTATGTAAGCACAGAAGTTTTGTCTTCCATCTGTATGACAAATCGACTTTGCTTTTTGTATCCAAAATTTTTGTCTTCTCAGCTTTATCCTACTATTCCTATTTTATGCGAGCTTTTAGGGAACTTGAGATAATTGTCTTTACTCACCAGACTCCTACAAATATTCCTACAGAACAATCTTATGTTCATGTCTCTATGTTACATACCTTTTATTTTCCAGGTATTCAATACTAAAAAAACACTCTGTTGTTTAATGGTATTTTTACAACCGATGTGCCAAAAATACAAAATCACTTCCAAAAACTTATCTTCTTAGCACATTTTGATAAGTGCCCAAGCTCCACTGACCCGTCTGATATATGCAGAGGTTTCTAAACTGTTTTGCTTCATTTATTCTAGAATGGTTTTAGTTTTTAGGCTCTTCAGAGTTGCTGTGACTTATCTGGCAAACTCTTCCAGGCCTACATGTCTTTTTACTCATATAAATCCAGCGCATGTAAAAAATACTAAAAGCCGTTATTGCTTGTATGGCTCACTGGCTTTTGAGCACATTTTGCTTGAACTCATATAACAGTAGGAATGCAAGAGATGTTGCATCAGAAGGGTTTTCTCTAAGCAAGACGTACTGTGTCTCTTCCATTAGTTTTATTTTCATATTACTTCCAGCTACATATTAGTCTTAACACCATGGCTCTTTCATAAACCCATCCAGTGTTTCTATCTTGTGGTTAGTGTGGAGTCCCAACAGAGCGCCAGATGAATGCTCATACATCTATTAAACCCTTGCCTCTCAGCACAGAGATTAATTTTAACTTGTTCCCTTAGCTGGTACCTTGTTAATGGTATTCCTCTTTAACACTTATCTTTCCTTTTGCCTAGATGTGAAAGCTAGTTTCAGCCGTTAGCAATTGCTGTACTCTGTCTCTTAAGATCAGCATCATGATTCGTCCTTCATGTCTTCAGTCTTTTGACATCCTTTTTTTGTGTCTCTCTGATCCAAACTGGCAATAATTGAGTGAAGCTGGTCACAAACATCATCCCCTTCACATGGGTATGGTAGATGAAAGGCTGAGTATTTTGACTTTACGAAATGGAGTGGAGGAGGAAGACTCAGTAAGAGTCTCGGACTCAGGCTGAAATTCAAGCTCTTCTTGGTCCAAGTTGTAAAACTTCTTAACACACTCACTGGTTCTGTGATAATCACAACCTGGATTTCACAATGGTGTAGAACCCGTATGCAGCGTCTTGGATCATGGCAGAAATAGACCGCTTAAACTTTTCTTTCATCACATCTATCCCTTTATGGCTTTCTCTTGCATTCCTCAGACCACTGGTGGATGCTGAATTTCCAGTATAACAGACTAAGGCAACAGCTAAATCATTTGGGAAACTGGCACTTTCTGGAAATCAGAAACTGCTGCTTTGTGCAGCATTGTTATGTTTAGAATTACTACCAGAAAGGAGCAATTTTTAAGGGAAATGGAAATAAAACAGTTATATTGCTTATATTGCCTTTTTTTTTTTTTTGTCCCTATTACAGCAGTTTTACTTGCTGCTGACCATCTCCTAGAGATATTTCTGTATCATTTCCCTGCTTCTGCAGATTCAGCTAACCATAGATTTTTCTTCTACTCTGTTTTTTGTCTCCTATACTCCAGGCTTCCAGTGGTCCATGTAGGTTACCAAATGTTTTTCTTTCACCTTTTCTTCCCACATCCTTATATGCTCTTGGCTCTTTAGCACCAAACTGTTGTCTTTGTTGTTTCTCTGTTTCCAGTTAACAGCATTTGATTCCTATTTGCATCAAACATATGACATGTGACCATGGTTGTCCTCTAACTGCTTTGCAAATCTCTTCTTTTGTTCCTAAAGAATTTAGAATAAGTGTTTCCCCATACATCTTCTTCTTAGAGGTAGCGTCTTTGTAAATCCCTCTGTGCCAGCTGCATGTGCCGATAACCCCCCGGCGAGGTGACATTGTCAAACCATAATCCAGCGTCTCCTTGTTGCCTCTTTGTATTTGCTAACTCTGTTCTTTTAATAGTCAAACACAATAATCTTCCAAATGACAACTAAGGCCTCAGTTTATCTGCATGGAGCAGCAGAAAGGGAATTTGCTTCCAGCCCCATCCCAGGAGCCCTGCAATATGTGCTGCCTGCTCGCCCAGGTCCGGTTTGTAGCGTCTGCCCACACCAGCTCCTTGGATCTGGGAAAACAGAGCTCTGGGGAGATGCTGAGAGTGGGGCCATGGTGAGGAGCACTGAAGGACCTGACTGACTAGAAAGTACTTGGGTCTCGGCATCCTGGCACCTTTTCCTATATCTTTTGAAATTACCTCATTGCTCTTCAGAAATTGCATTGGTAAAATGAGCTAGGCTACCCTGTTTGTCTGAACTTCACTTTTTGTATTTTGATGGGTGAAAATCTGCCATGGGCTGCAGTAGCTGTATTGCTGGTTGCCTAAGTGGGGTCTGTTCCTGCCCCTTTAGGAATAGTCCAGCTCTTAGGTTTTATTTGTCTGTCAGAACCCCATCTTATCTGTTTTCTATTAGGAAAAAAAAAAAAGTTAACTTTTTAGTAAGAAAAAATATGTATGTAGTGTGTCAGAGAAAGGGCTTCTCTACTTCTATCTTCCCCCTTCCTAAAGCTCTTCTCAATAAACCAGTGTGGAAATGGCAGAAATCATGCCCTTTTCTCCTCGGCTTCACATTGTCATGGCTGAATTCACGGGATGAGTCTATCAAAGCCGATGGAATTGCCTCAGAAATTAATTTGTCTGGGATGGCTTGCAACAAATGCGCAGTTGGATTCTGCTTTTATTATATCTGTGCTTATAGCATGGTCCTGTTGTGTGAGATCCATTCCAGGCCCTGAGGACCCTGTAACACAAACTCAGTCGAGAGACTGAAAGAAGGGAAAACAGAAAGGTTTGACCAATGTCACGGAGGAGACCTGGCTTTAGAAATTTAACGTGGCCCTTGTGTGTTTCTTACATGGCCTGATTTTGGACCATGCCACCCAACTGCTATAAAACACAGGTAGGAGTAACCACGGAGGAGGCCAATTGTCCGCTTGCCACCACCACTTGAAAAGAGAGGACAAGCTACTCAGACTACTTTCTAATTTGATCATTGTGATTGAAATTTTTTATCTCACGACAAAGTATTTATTTGTGATAGATGCAGCTGAACTCGGTTGGAAGCAGGCCACAGGTTACTTGGCTAAGAAGGGTATTGCTGCAGAGATGGAGGTGCATCGCACAATGAGGGTATAGCTGTTTGCTTCATGTTTTGGCCATGAGCCACCACCAAAACTCTCTCAAGAGGACAGAGACAGCTGCTCTAATGTTATATATGTGTATGCTGTGCTCTCTAAGACCTCTGTTCAAGTGTAGATTAGCATTTAAGGTGAAAGACTATAAAGAAGGGAAGCAACTTGCTCATCTGCTGGTCTGCACCTAGACATGCCCACCCAAAGCGCTGTAAGCAAGTAAGAACCATATCCTCTTAGGAGAGCTGTAATGATACTGGGAAGGTCAGAGTCTTGCTGGAAATACCTCAGACATAATAGACATTGACTGATAGAGGAGAAAATAGGAAAACTCTTTTGCTCAATGGAAAGGTAAATTGAACAAAGAGTATCAGCCTTGGTGCCAGCAGAATTGCTACAGGTGCCAGCTTCACTGGAGAAGCAGCAACAGCAAATAATTTTCATAATTCCTAGCTGACATCAGCATCCTTCTGTTCAAGTATCTAGCTGAAGTCACAGCATAATTAAGTGCGTTTGGGTCATAAGATCAGCAATGTGCTGAAGAGACTGGCTCTGAAAGAATCTATACTGTCACATATATCAATAAGAAAATCAGATAAAATTCTTATGAGAAATTTTGGATATGGCATTTAATAGATAAATATGATCATTTATAGGAATGAAACATGATAAAAGTGAGATATCAGACCTGAGCATCAGTTTGTAAGAGAACTTTTTTTACATTTCAGAAGTAAGCGTCATCCTCGGAGTCACAAGCAGGATGAGGCTCAGGCAGACCCTTTCATAGCTACCAGAGCACTATTGTACTGTGTAACTAGATTTGGTTGTCAAAGTACTATGGATTAGATATATTCTTCCTTAATACAGAGTTTGGCGGTCGTGTGCTTTTACACCAGAGAGGACACTACCTCTCCAGAAAACACCAGCAGACAGTCCTACACAGCTGTTCCCAGGTTGTGTACTTATTTTGTGAAGAGTCCCACATTTTTTGTCTTGGTGACTGTCACCCCGTCTGGGATGGGCAAACAGCACCCGTCTGAGCAAGGCTGTTGATAAGGCTTTATCCTGCTTCATCCTCCAGCACTGTAATGTATTTAGACAAGCAAAAGCCCCAAACTTACTGTGTAAATATGGATTAATTAAAGACAGATTTTCTCCTTTAAACATCTCTTACTAAGTAGATAAGGTTAAAACTTGGAAAATTACTGACCAGGATTTTGATCTGAGAACTGAGCCTGGAATAGAAGAAGCAACCGTAAACATGTTTGTGCTCTTCCACCAGTAACACCTTCTTGCACAAAAACTGAACCTTTATCCAATATGGAGAAGATGTAGGGAGAAATAATTTAGATGAAAGGATGTTCTTTAATGGATGAAGAGATTCAAGATGAGGCTCAGGAGAGAAGGAAAAAAAAAAAAAAAAAATAGAAAAAGAAAGAAAAACACACCCCAAAAGAAACAATCACACATTCTGAATCTTTTATCTATTCTGATGGAGTTTTAATTACTTAAGTTTCTTCTTTGTGTTAGTTAAACTATTTTTAATATCTTTCCATAAAAATAAATCTCTACTCTGACAGAAGAAAAGGCATAAGTGATATATTCTCAGCTGCTATAATTACACTGTAGTTACGATGAGACGATAACATAGCTACATTGCGGTTAATTTTGAGATACTTTTCATACCCATTTTTCACATAACTGGCAGTTCATCTACGTGATGGAATTACTGGTTTTTCCTCTACTTTTTTCATCCTTATTAAGCACTGTTTGTGGCACAGAAGTCATAGCGAAAACATTTTAGCTTAAAATATAATTCTACAGAAACAACTTCAAAATTATAGCATAATTAAAATACTATAACCCTCTACGAGTAGTTTTTATATAATGAAGTGTACAACCATGAACTTTTGAAGTGATCAGGTACTACAGCATCAGATCTGATAGGAAATCAAAGATGTGTTAAAAATATCTGTGAGCCTTCCTTCAGCAGGCAATCAGTTCCATGCAAGGCTCTATACTCAAAAGCTGCTGTTCAATCATCCTTATTTGTTTTAAATAGAATATTAAAAAATACAGGTTAGTATACAGTATATGGCTAGTATACAGTATACGGTCTCTTTGCTCATCTGAGTATTTTAATATGATTTCAACTTTAGCTTTCTGTCCTTCCATTGTACCCTTAACTCCAGTAAAACAACCTGAGAGTAGGAATCTGTGACTCATGAATTTAAAAGTGAGTCTGATAATTAATGAATTACAATAGCAGCATTGCTGTTTTGTGCCAAATGAAATAAGGAGGCTAGGGGGATTCTTTAATAATAATAAGCATGGAACTCTAATTCCTTTTTATGCTCTGTGATCACATACAAAAGATCTAATAAAAATAATTGCATTAGATGTCCTATTTTTGGAGAAATGCATAGCTAGTATTTAGGAAGACTCTTATTGCTCTGATTTATCTATTAATGAAGCAAAACCTAGTTAATTACCTAATTTGCATGATATTTTGCATCCACATAGATGCTGGGATGAGCACTGGGGAGAGGTTTTGCATCAATCCATTTTTAGTAAGGTAATGAAGCTGTCTGGGCTGACTCTGCAGATCAAACCATTGGATGTTTTTCCCCTGTTGGACTGAAAATTTGTAAATCAAGGTACACATCAAACAAGCTTGTGACCTGGAGAAGGCAAGACCTTTACCTCTCCACTGCCAAGGCCCTGCTACTGTACTGAAGCTGCACATCAGTAACCTGCTTGAGGTTTCAAAATATTGTCTGATGGCCTTGAATAGAAGCAGGGGGAAGGCTATTGTATCTTGGAGCTTCCTGCCTCTCATCTTCTTCCCCTCCTGCTCCAGTGTACCATTGCCCACAACCTGAAAAACTGCCAGCCACAGCTGGGCTGGTAACAGCAAGGCAGAAAGTGGTAGGTCTGCTGTGCCTTTGCCTCTTTACATCACAGCTTCTGTGCTCCATGGTGTTTCTTCCCACTCTTTCTCACTCCTCTGTCCCCTTGTGTTGAGGCACCTTTTCTCAACCCATTTATCCTCCCGTCAGTCTGTGCTTGACGTTTCTGCACCCCACGTATCTGCCGGGAGAGAGCCAAGACATAAAACTGCCTCAGAGGAAAAAAAAAGACTTAGAAAGCTTTCCATGAGGCCTTCCCAAGCCCTGTGGAGTAGAGGGACCGATTTACCATGCAGAGGTAATTTGTGTGTGAATGCATCTTCCCCAACTTTAGATATTTAAAAGGCATCCAGTCTAACACTGTTGTCCAGGCTGAGCCTGCGGTGGCCAGGCAGAGCAGTGCCTCCAGTGACTGTCTCCTTCCATCCCAAGGTGGGAATTGGAAACGGGTTTGAACCCCCGCTTTGATGTTCTCTTCTCTCCATGTTGACAAGAGAGGGAGCCAAGGACAACAAATTTAAATTATACACAAAACTCTACACGGCTAAAGTTAGGAGGGATTAATTTCATCCATTGGGTCTTCTGAAAAACTCCTGCATGCTCAGTGCAAGCACAGAAAATGTGCCATTAAATACAAAAACTCGTGAAACAAACTAGGTCTTAAAATTCAAGCATCTGCCATTGCAGAAATGAGGGGATTTGGCAGGAGAAAACTCTCCAAAGAACAGTTCATAGTCTTCCAATCTCAGCTGCTTCAAGTAACAGCTACAACATCTGAGCCATTTAATACTGAAGAGAGGGCAGACTCTCATCACTGGAGATAAATTACTAGTTCTGGAGACTCAGCTACAGCATAAAAGTAACAACCAGCTAAAAAAATATTGTGCTAATTACACTGGGTCATATATTGAAATATGGTAATTTGAGCGCTGAGTCACCAAGAGTGCTGAGGAAAAAGTTTCTGCTATAAAACAGAATTGGTGAAGTCTATGTTTTCTGTTTTTAAAGCCATCGTTGGGAATAAGAGAAATAAAACCACATGGCCTTTTGATCTAATCAATGGAATTGTGCTTGATTTTAATCCACCATTTTTTAAAATACATTTGGAATTTTATTCAGATGATTTACCTTTGTGTTCAGATGAATTTTAACAATGAACATGCCATTGAAGCTCAAAGAGCGATTTCAGCTCCTTATTATCCAGGGCAGAAAGATGGTGGACTCAGTGGAGAGATGCCTACATAAAAATTCATTCTATTTATCTTAACTATTCAAAAGTCAGGCTTATAGCCTAAATTAGAGCAGAGAAATGCCACCTCCAACACCAAGTTCTTGTGATAACATCCATATCATAAACACCTGATCACT
>NW_010125162.1:48314-77029 GCF_000699245.1 Pterocles gutturalis
GATCCTCCCTCCATATTTTTGCCTGTGCTTCTTTTCTGATTTTAACTCTGTCAGAGTGTGGGCAAAATAACTTGGTGTGTAGCAGGCCATTGTTCATCTGTGACTTCTCTAAGAATAATGTGAGATCTACATAGCTCTCGTGCTCATGAGATAATCATCTCATGGCATGCCATGTAAACTTAATGGCACATTATTCATAGGATACAAAGAGACACCCAAAACCAGGCTTTAAAAAGTACTTGGCTTCACTGAACAACGTCCCAGCAGCCTTGGTTTCCCCAGCATTGTGAAAAGGAGGACAAAGGCCATCTGATAACACAAAAAGAAAACAAGATGATAAAAATCTCGCCTCAATTTTAAGGGAAATCACCAACTTTCCCTGTTTTCTAAATGCCTCCCTGAGCTTAGTCCAACAATTGTCTGTGGGCACTTTTAAGATTTTGATCTGAGTTGCTTAGTAGCCAGAAAGATAATGAAGTAGGGCTAGGTCATGACAAAAAGGAAAATGCAACCCAGTGAATTTCAGTATTGTCCTAACTACTTCTATCATAACACAGAAAACATAATACAACACTGGGACCAAAATTCTGCAGCAATGTGTCCATACTTTCCTTCCTATTTTAAATTCTCTTGAGGAATGACATAAAAAATTTCCAGTTTCATTAGGTTAAAATTTCCATCTTAAAGTAGCAAATTTGTGGCAGAGCTGGCATAAATCAGTCTCAGTCCAATGAAGCTGAAAATGAATCAAGCTCTCCTGTTTTTCCCAAGCATTTTTCCCTGAGCATTATTTTCAGCCCTGGGTGATGCACCGATGGAGCCCATTGCTTCACACAGCGCTGGTTTGCACGCACAAGTATATATATCAGCACTGTGTCCATATTTTAATCAGGGTTGCATCACTACCAGGTATTGGTGGGCTCCATTTTCTAACCACAATGCTGGAAAATTACACAGAAAAAGCAGGTAGCAGAGAAACTGTTGGTTCCAGAATTTAACAAGGAATCAGCTGGTAATTTAAGAAACTCCTCTCCCTCTCCTCTCATTTTTTTTTTTCCCAGAGCATCTTGCTCTGGCATCTTAAAAATCACTGTAAAAGTCACTTCTGGGAATAATAGTCCAGGCATCCCTGAGCTTAAGCTCTGCTTGAGAGAAAAATGATGTGATTCGTCCCTAATTGCTATAAACCTAGCACACTTAGTGTAACTAGATGTCAAAATTTTAAATTCTCTCATCAGGCTGACATTTAGTTACCCTATCCGATGAGATGGGAAAATGATCTTAAAACAGAAGTAAGTATATAAATATATGTTTGTGATTCTAAGGATAGAATTAAAGTGTCTTTCTTCATTTGTGAGATCCTCACAATTTTTCCTGCAGCTTAATCTGAGGCCTGACAAAGTAGGAACATTCTCTCTGGGCTGATTAAACCAAGTGAATTTCACAGCCTCGGTAGATTAGGGTTGAAGGTCTCCTGATACAGTAATGGTGCACCCTCCATTCCAAGAGGTAGGAGAGGATTATTTCAGGTTTGCTGAGGGCTGGGGGTTTTATGAAGGGTTTATTGCCATATTGTGTTGGTCTGTGCTAAGAGATCCTTCCTCCATGAGGAAAAGCAGCTGACACTGGTGGTTTTCAAGTAAAATTCTTTGTAGGACAGAATAGCAAAAGAGGCCATTGTGATTTTCTGATGTGACCTCCCTTCCAGAACCGACAATAGAAATTCTTGCATTTCTGGAACCAATTGCATAAAGCAAGAAAAGAAGGAAAGACAAGACATTCTTATCCCACTTGTTTTGTTACTTACCTTAACTCCACCAACTTTGCTGTGAGCCCTAGATTCATGGCTCTTGTGAAAAGCGCAGTTGGAGGTTTTTCAAGATGGTCCCCAAAGTGAGTGAAAACTTCTGAGAATGTAGGTTGCAAACTTGTTATTCCCCAAATCTACTGCTTTGGGTCAGATAGAAGGAAAGCAGGCAAAGGGCAGAGAGTAGCTTGGAAAGAATATGCCCCTGGGGAATAAAAACACTCATGAGGAGGGTATAGGAGTAGGGAGAAGCTCTTGGCAGCAGGTACAGTTCCCATGAGTTTGTCAGTAGTTGCAAAGGGGGAAGACACCAAACCAAAATAGAGAAGGAACTTGCATAAAGAGGAAAAGGACTAGGCCAAAGGGAAAGGAAAATTGTGTTCATTTACGGAATAGCCACGATGCTCAGAGAGATGGAAATATTTTCTAGTGAGATGGAGGTGATGACAACCAGGAACACAAATTCCAGGCTTCTCAACCACCTCCATAGCCTGTAACACTGATAGTCAACAGCCACATGTTGAAAAAAACCCCACCTTTGTAATCATTTTTTGGATGTTTCCCCACTTACAGCACCCATTTTTACCAGCATCTCCCCTCAGTCCTTGGGCTGTAGAGAGCATGGCTAAGGCTGGGCAACATCATGGTCACTGCTGGGAAGTACATTCCTTCTTTCTGTTGTAAACTCATTTCTCATTCATTCCTACTTGCACAGCATTACACTTTGGTCCTCTAAGGATTGCACAGTCCTTGCTCAAACTAGAAAGGTACCTCTTAAAACAAATATTCCATTACAGCACAGGGAAAAAATGGTGAGGTTAATTCCCCAGAGTAAAGTTGGTATGACCAGACATTGCTTTTCCCTGGTGTGCACACTCTTCTGATATTTATTATTGCATTCCTTTTGTCTGATTGCTTATTTTCTTCAGAGCATGATATAGAAACTTCCTCCTTGACTGGGTTTGAAAGACAGAAAGTTGTCAGGAACTGTCTCTGAATTAGACTCCTTTCCTCAGCTCATGGTTAGTTTCCTCGAAATGCATCATATCATCTATTCAACATCCTTCTCTGACACACCCCGAGGCTCCCCCTGATCTTTCCTAACTTGAGGCACTCAGCTAAGATGTCTCCTTGCCGTAGGCACCTGTTATATGTTGAAGGGAAATCCAGCAGGTGTTTCTGATCTCAGTAAACTACCTCTTACCAGTGATTCTAAGGAAGTCTGGTGTAACCAGCTGCTACTGCAGGTACCTCCAAATTGTCTAAAATTAGGTAACCATCACTAGTTACTCCATCAATACTTACACAAGTAGCTGGATCTTGTCTTCCTCTTTGTTACTGAATTATTATTTTTATAACAATTTTCATTGTGATTTCTTCTGTCCATGAAAGCAATTATGAGCTTCACTGATGGCATTTTAGAGAGATAACAGGTAGAAAACAGGCAGAAAAGAGATGATCTCCTTTACAAAGCCACATACCCCCCACCACTCCTGGTAAACTGAAGGTGATATCCTTCAGTCTCTCCAAAACTTCATTTGCTTTATTGTTGAATTCCTGAATCATGTGTACAACTGTGAACAATAAAGCTGGAGCCTGGGTGGCTAAAATACGAGACCAAAATCTCATCTAAGCTTTGCAGTAGGATTCTGTGATAATTGCATCCAGCATCATTCACCACCACCAGGGAATATTCCATGATTTATCACTTTAATCTATTTCTTTGTTGACAATTTTTGCCAAAACCAAAAAAATCCGTGGATTACCTATTTGACTGAAGTGAATAGGAATACTTCCACTTAACTCTGTAGGCTTACTCTCTAATACCCTGTGGTGGATCTGGTGTTATTTAGCTCTTGGATAGAGGAAGATATGTATAAATGCAAGGGAATAGAATATATCTTGACACTTCTGTGGTCCTGCAAGAGCCGTGGTTCGACAAAATGTCTTCCTTAGTGCAAAACAGCACAAGCCTTTGACTATTGTACAATCAAATAACAATATTAGTAAAGGCACAATCTTTTACACAAGTCAGAATATCTATATCTGGGGTTTTTTTGGTTTTTTTTTTTTTTTTTAATATCACACTGGATCCTTTGAGGGTTCAAGTAAAAAGTTCAGTTTTTCTGGACTGGAAAGTGGAATGGAGTAATCATATAAACTTAGCTGGATCAGAAGGGAAATTATTTCCTCTCTATTTAGTACTAGTGAGAACTTGTCTTATTTGTATATTTTGATAATTGAGGAAATAAAATTTAAGAAAGCTGCTCTGTAAAAACATGCTACTTTCTTTAAGCTTCAAGGTGTTGGAATTTCTCTGAAGAATAAAGCAGGCACATAAATTTATGTTGTTGTAATTTTATAACGGATGTCTCTAGCAGATGGCACATTTTAACGAGGTTGAAAAATCCCTACGGGCTCAAAAGAAGAAAAGGGAACACAACAAACATTTCATCAGCAGGCTAAATCCAATATATTTTTCAAAAACAAAAGAAGAATTTTTCCTGTAGCCAACCTACATACTGAGTTTATTCTCAAGGGTCTTTAAAACAAAACAAATCCCAACTATTTTAAATGTGCTTGAAAATAATTTTGGTCTTTTCTAAGATGTTTCTTATGAATGCTTTACCTCCGATTTCTACGATAGACATGCTTGAAGAATTCTGTACAGAATTAATAAAAGTGACAGTGTATTTGTATTTCCTAAGGGCTGTGCCAGAAAAAAATCACCCCTTCCCTAACTTCCACCAGGATGGCCTCATCCTTGGTGTAACTTCTTAGATGACTAGAGATTTACTCAAATAAAATGAAGCTGAATCAATGGAGCTCATTTATACAGGAGCGAATCCAAAGTAATTTAAGAAATTTGAGCAGATGTACTTGGGTTTAAGACAGTATAATTGAGACAGCAATTCAGAAAAGTGTTTAAGAACAGACATAAATCCATCTCTGTTCATGCCTAGCTTTAAACATGCATTTAAATCCAATCACTTAAGTACATGCTTAAATATTTTCCTGAATGGGATTCTTTCCTGAATCACAGCCTAGAGTCTAGAGTCATGTTCACATTTTATGATGTGCAGTATATTTAGGTAATGTCACACTTTAATGTCCTGTCACAACAGGCCCTCAGAATGGGAAACTTAAAGTGGTAGCGATGTTTTAGAACAACCTTACTGTTATTAAATAGACTTGGCTTGTGGCTCTGCGTTTAAGGAAGTTTCGACTTCTTTTTCTACTGAAAAAATAAATTAAATTCCTTATGTTTTTTCCAGAGAGCTTTAGTAACTTCACCATTATGTTTTGAACTCTTAATCAGTAAGTCTGGACAGGCCCGTGAAAAATGGCGAGGAAAATAAGGTGACACATGCTGTATGGTGAACAACATATGTGGAATTTCAAAGCTCTGTTGGAATACCTTGACAAGTCAAAAATGTTAACTGTTAAGACAGCCACTTTTGTTTCACATCCAAGCATTTACAAAGCTCCGTCTTGAAACATACACTATGTCTATTTATTTTTTCTCAAACTCTGAACTGCAAGATTTGTGATACTTAAAAGTTTTAGATCTTGCCCACACATCAGTCTTCATAAAGACTCTTTTGAGAGATTAATCTCTTTAAGAAGATCAGTCATTGCAGGGAAGAGGATGGGGAACTTGAGAGAAAAGATCTCTTTATATCCTGTGTACTGCCTAGCATGATTAAATCTTTGGATATTATGTTAAAATCAATAAGTCATAATTGTTATCATCACATCACTTCTTAATATTTATCAACAGAAAGAGGTCTTATCTTAGGTACCTGGAGGGTCTCCTTTCTCTCTCCAGTGACCAAGGAGGGAACAGAGATGATGATTTTGGACTAGATTCCTTTCCCTTTGTCTGAAGATAGTGAAGATGACTCCCAGCCACTCTTGGTGTCCATAATGTTATCTTCACTACAGGCTGGTCCATTACTGCAGTAGAGGCACCTCCATTTCTAGGCGCTTTTAGATTCTGAGACCTCAAGGCAGTAGCTGAGGAAGCGTGACATAAAGTTATGCTTCATTATGACATTTATGCAAGCCAGCTTTGGGGATTTGGTTAAGAGTTCTAGATACCAGAAACTGGAAACGGTAAAAAAATCAAGACATCTCTTGAAAAACTCAACCAAAAGATGAGCTTTCTGATCAAAAATAACTTGTTGGTTTTTTTTTTGTTTTGTTTTGCTTTGTTTTTTCCTCACAGACTCTGGTATTCTGAACTGTTCTTTTGTATATATGGCTCCTTGAAATACTGTGCAGTCTTATTATGAGATTTGCTGTGGGTGTGTAGCTAATTTTGTGGAAACCTATCTACTGTGTTCACCTACGTCTGCTTAGATATCTTGCATAAGAAAAGAAAGCAAGCTCATATTTCTTCATGCTTCAGGCTCTTCATGTTCTCTACACCCTCACATTTCTGAACTGATAGCATTACTGGCGCCACTACCACAGCACTGCAGCTGAATACTCTTGGCTATTCTTGCAATTAGATTTTGTCTAGATTAATGACATAGAAGATAACTTCTTCCTTCCCCTGCATTTGAATCTCTTCAAATACCATACATTATAGTCTTCAAGCTATGCTAATGCATTTCTAATCCTGACAGATGTCTCTGGACAATATTTTAGTAAAATATATTTACAGCCAAATGGCTTTTGAAAGTTAATGGTCCATTTTTAAAAACAGTATCTCATGGTAATTTGAGTTCTTTCTGAATTTAGAACACTTCACTGTGCAAGAGCTTAGGCTCCTCAGAAAGAAAAATTAATTTATATGAGTGGTATCCTGCTTTAGTTTCCAATTTACACCTTCTTGACCAGTGAAATAAAAAGATGTTTAGATCCAAAAAGTGTGTTTTCCAAATCCATTTTTATTAAGCTTGCAATATATTTTGCTGGCATTATATCTGCAAGAGCAATGCTTTGGGGCTTCCTTATCCCCTCCTTTAAAAAAATGTTGTCAATCCTATCCAACCCAACAGAGTGGGAAAAAAGAAAAGCACAAGCGAGGCTGCAAACCTTTGGCTGCCTCATGTGACACAACACATATAGCAGGTTGTACCATGGTATTAGTAGGACATCTTTTGTCACCTCTGCCCTCAGACTCCAACTCCTCCAGTAAATTTGTGGCCTTTTGAGATTTGAACTCATGTTAAAGCACACAACCATTGTAAGATGCTGTAAATTTGTCTCCAAGGTGAACAAAGATCCAGGTTTAGATCAAAGTAAATGCTTGCAGAAGATGTGAAAAATTATGTTCCGTTATATCTCCATCTCATCTTTGGAAAGATAGAAAGGAGAAAAATAACATTCTTTAGTCTTTTCCACAGTTACAAATCAAGCAAAGCCGGAGATTTCTGAATTAAACTTTTCAATGTATATTTACTCTTTTTGTTCTTCTTGATGTGTGCAAGACTCTGATAATGTTTGCTGACCTCACAGAAAATACTTGCTAAACACTGAAAAATTTGACTTCCAAACATCTTAGTTAAGAGAGATGCTGTTTTTTTTAATAAGGTAGACAATGCTTTTTAAAAAAAATCACCTTGGGAAATTGTGATATTTCACTAAGAACTTTTTCTGGCACTGAGAGCTTATCCTTATTCCATTTTTTCTAAGAATGTATTGCAGTAAGAAAATTAATTATGCAAGATGAAAGGCAAGATCCAGGGGAAAAAACCTGGAGGAAGAAATTCTTTCTAAACTTTTGAGGAAAAAAACCAAATGTATTAATTTTCCTTGAGCTGCAATAGTAGAGAAAAGCAGGTAGCAGTGGGGAACATTACCTTTGAGTGAATTGGATAAAGAAACATTACTTAGGAAGCTTGGTATATGCTAGTGGTATTGAGAGTGACTTCCAAACCTCTTCAGATAGTCCCCCAAAACCAGAGAGCCTTTGGATCATTCCAGTCTTCTGGAAATAAAAGAACTAGTTCTTGCCTCCACAGTTGTTTTACATGGCATAGAACAGAGCATGACAAGATAAAAAAAAAACAACCACACTTACCTGCTTCCTGCTTGGTACCTACTGCTGTCAATATTAACTTCTTATCTATTTTGTCTACTTCTGCTCTTGGTGCTTTCTTTAGTCATTGTCATGTATTCATCCTACATATTTCCTCTTCCTAAGTATTAAATTTACCTGTGGAAGTTGCGTAAATCCCTTTCCAACCTCAAGTCTGTCATGGGAGCCCTGATAAGGAAGCTAATACTTCAAGTAGGATCTTCCAGAAAGAAGGCTTTTTCTTCTGTGGATGATTCCTGATGGCCAAACAATCCCAACAATTCAACAATTGTTGAAGCAATTCAGTCTGGTTCCAAATCTAAGACTGAAAACTTTCCAGGACAATCTGGTAAATGTTGGAATACATGATGTGTAAGTTGGAGAGTTTAATCTGACAGGGAGAGAACTTTATGTGAGGCTTCTGCTATAGAGGAGTACCTGATGTTGGAGAACTGGAGAGGTGCTGTGGGATTGTCCGGCATCCCATGCAGGAGTTACATGGAAGTTCATTGTCAGACCATGGTACGGGAGCAATCACAAAGACCATTTCTTGACATTAGAGGAGAACCATGGCCAACAAGGGAGGAGAGACGTAATAAAATGAGCAAATAAACCAGAGCAAGCAAAGTCAGGTATTATTCTGTTTTAAAGGGTAAATGACAACTTTATCCATTGCAGAATACTACAGCCTCTTTGCAGAAGAGTTCACTTGTTTTTTTAAATTCTGCCAAGAAGCTGTGTCCAAGCTTGCAAAGCTGTTTGCTGTTTGCCCATCTGGCAACACACGAGCAAAACACATGAATAAAAGAAACATCTTCTCTAGGCTTTCACGTCAGAGAGAATATGTCACTAAATCCAGGAAAGACAATTAAGTATGACAAAAACCCACAACCTCAAAAGTATCTGGATATCTTATCCCACTGATCAGATGAGGGTTAAGTTCCTGTGCACCTTAGAAGATTTAGGAAAAATGAGAGGCTTTTTTATTCAAAAAAACACCTCTACCAATCAGTTACAGGGAGAAAAAGTTAGTGCAGGATTACTGACTTGTGTTAATTATTTATTCTGACAGTCTGAACAAGCAATTGAATTGAGACAGTTTGGGAGTCTCTGTTGACTAATAGGGGAGAAATATTCAAGAGCTTAAAGGCAAGGAGTGAATTGAGAGTGTTCATTAATACGATTTAATTTACTGCTTCAAGGAGAAGTTTACTAGTATATTATCGCTCTTTGAAAAGGATAATTTGGAAAAGCTTTAGAATTGTTAGGCAGACTCTGAAACATAAAATCATTAAGACAGAAAATGTTACAGGGAAAATCCTGAAGGTGAACAGATCAGATGTACATCAATCATTATTCATATGCAAAGTGTGACAAACAGGAAAAATATAAGGTAACTAGATGAAGGACTTCTTTTCTTTAAATGAAGACTAAAAAGGAGTTACATGGAAGAAAACATTTATTATCACAGAAGATCAAAAAGACAACAGACAGATGTTGAGCTTGTTTCATTTGGTTTAAGTCTCTTGGTTTGCAGTACTATGATGCCAACTAACTCTTGCTGAACAGTAAAAGCTTTGTAAAATCTAAATCAGAAGGCAGAATCAAAATCCTGAAACTCTCAGAAGCCAGAAGAAATAAAGGGTGAACTTCATCTGTCATAACCTTATCCACGCACAGTATAGCTGTCTGAGCTGGCTCCCTGGTTCCCTTTGTAATCAGTGGGATGAGATATGCAATGTTGGGTCATAATTCATCTGTGCTGATTTAGAGGCTCTCCAAGACCAATATGAATTCTCCTGTAAAAACCTTCCTCTTTCATGGACTAAAAAGGGTGTCTAAACAGCTAGCTCAGTGTTACATGTATTTAGATGAACCCCACTCCAGGTGTTTTGTAAATGCATGAAATTCCAAGGAAAAAAACAGTTTATTTGATTCTAAGTAGATTTGATATGTAGCAAGGAATAAAAAAAAAATAAATTTAGCTTGGATTCCCATTCTCTTAAGTATTTATGCATCTAATAATGACTGGAAGCAATGGCTGTATCCATACCAGTTACCAAGACTATTTTTTATACTAGAGGCCAGCTGGTATTATCTGACAGCATCCATATGTTTCAATTCTCCTAGCCTTCAAAAGAGAGCAGACATATCCAAATTTCCTATTGGAAATGGTTCCTGCCCTATAATACATCCTAAACTGTTCCTGGGAACTCTGTGAGAATTCTACTTGGCCCAGACCAAACCTGTGCTGGGGACCTCTCTGGCAATCATACATAGGGCAAATAGATTTGCAATGCCCATTCCAGGGTGTTGTTTAATGTACTGATATAGAGGTACCCACTGAAAATTACTTTATAGCACAGCTTTAAGAATTTGGGCTTCAATAACCTGTAGCACACTTCAGTAGAGACAGTGGGAAAAAAACATCTCAGTGCATGTTGGATCCAGCTCCGAGTTATCTTGTCTGCATTTTCAATAAAATATAAAAAGAGATTTGGAAGCTATGAAAGAAGGTGATAATATAATGACAATGAATGACAGCTGCTGATAAAGGGGAGTATTTGCTGGGTAATCTAAGTATATGTGAATACAGGAGATAGGATCAATGGGAAACAGGCATTAAAGTGATCACTGGCAAATAACCGAAGTCAGAGCAGTCCAAAAGAAGAGAAAATGACTACATGGTTTATTTTTGCTCACTTTATATAACAACATGGAGCAATCAGAACAACACAGAGCTAAGCTTATCTTTTAAGTGAAGAAGAGGATGAATCTGGAGTTCCACGATATCAGATATTGGTAGATGAGCAGTGAGTGATCCAGTCTAACAACAGGTATCTCCCGACAGCTCACACTTTATCTCAGTGGGAACAGGTGGGATAAGAATGCCATCAGCCGTAACACTAACAAAATATCTGGATCAGTCTGAAAACAGAGGCTTTCAAAGAGAATGCCAAGGTGATTAAAAGCCAGCATGGGCTCTTGGGGAACAACAGAGAAGACCTGGATGGTTAACACCAGGCTTTCCCTAGCATAATGCTGGGCATCACCCTATTTCATTATTTTAAGTAAGTGGTACAGTAGGATTATCGCATAAGATAAGCTTTCCCTGTGGAGGAATAGCATAATAGTAAGAATGATATTTGAAAATGAAAAAAAGGAGAAAAGTATTTTACTTAGGAATGTTAGATGTTTACATATCTTGTGCAACAAAAGTTGATTCAGTTACTTAATCAATGATGTTTACTGCTGTTTGAATCTTTAGAGTCGTATGGGAAACTCATGCTTTTCCTGAATCACAGGTAGAAACCCACCAGCCTGTCTATCCCAGGACGTCTTTAATGCCATGAGATGCCTCTCCAGGGGCACCTGAATCAAGATAAGTCTTTCTTGGTTCCCATTGTATCGACAGAGGTCAAAGGTGGGATTCAGCTGCTTAAATGCAGGTATCTTGTGTTATTTAAGAAGCCTTGGGATATATTCTGTCTGGCCTTCAGCTGAGAAATCAAAAGGGCATGAAGAGGCCCTTTGCCATTCTGCCCTACCTTTGCCTGTGTGCCAGATGCTCAAAGGCATCTGAAATGTCAGTGGATGTCTATGTTTGCACAACTGGATTCCATCATAAACAAACATAGTCAAGAGACCTTTTCAGTTGATCAGATGTATTTGTCTGCTTCAGGATGTGCTGAATATTTTTCTAGATTTCAATGACTATTGAAAGGGCTCCCACCGACTGTGATGAGACCATTAATACTTACCTCCCAAGTGTGTACCTACAATGCAGATACTGAAATTTACATACCTGAATCTGGATCTCAATCCTTCCACCGTCTGTGGCTGTCTAAATTAATGGATAAATTCCCCTTTCAGGACTCAGTTCAATTTTCTAAGAGTGCGAATCCTGTCAGTCATGTTCGGATACTTTGAATATTCAAGTCCTGGACACCCATGTTTAGGTGTCTGAATCAATTCCCTGGTGATTTTGGGCAACCATATATTGTCAGATAAGATATATGTCTCCAAGACAGCAGAGCCTGAAGAAATTTATTTTCCAAAGGTTCAAGAAACTATCTGAAATAACCTTATAAACTTTAGCAATTATTACCTTAGAACTTGCAGAGTCCAGGGCAGGCCCCAGTTAATGGGAGTAGGGCAAACATAATACTTATCTTTAAATAGCAACAAAAAATAAGGATCCAGAAACTTATAGACCAGGCAACCTAACTGTGAAAGTCACAAAGACAGAGAAGAAGACAGCTGAATGATCACTTTGTGAACACTGGCAGGATAACAAGGTGATACGAAACAGCTAACATATATTTGTCAAGAACAGGTCACATCCAAGCAATCTGATATCTTTCCCTGAAGCATAAAGTTTAATGTAAAGACCTATAAAGCATTTTATTTTAGTGTTTTTTGTATTTATTTTCATTTTTCCATAAATAATAGTTGTCAGATCGTTAGTCTCTCTTCCTGTGCTTCTTATGTCTTGCATGTGGAGCATGCCCCTGTTTAATGTGCAGGATATTTCCTAGGAAAATGTCATAATGTTTATTGACACTCTGCAGTAATTGTCATATCTTGGCAAGAATGATATGAGGCATATATACCAGAATTACTGATGGAAGTATTGCGATCCTGAGAAATTACTCGCATTCTTGAGGGATTCCACCTTCTTGAAATTATACATTTGTGTCTGTCATGGTCAATATTTCTCAATTAATCACATTCTGTGTTCTTGGATTGGTGCCATCAGCCTGATTTCCCCAACACACCGGTACTCAGAATGCAGCAATCATTAAACTACACTGCTGTAAAAGAGACATGGATGAGGCTCTTGAGTTACAGAAACAACACTAAATTCATAAGTCATTTTAGTGCAAAAAGTTTTCAGTAAAATGACTTATGAAGATCCAAAGTCCTTAGGATTTAATACAAAAATTATTGACTAGCATTTTTGAAAGCCCAAGGTTTCACTGTTAATGCTTTTCTGCTAAAGGTGCTATAAGGTAAATGTCCACAGTGTTTAACTTTTGTTCTTTTCCCACAGTATTATCGTGATAGACCTTTCAGTATGGACTCCTAATCACAATATTTCATCACGTGAAACCTGCACTGAAATATTTCATTACGTGAAACCTGCACTGAATTATTAGTTGGTTTCCAGTAAAAATTTCAGCAGCTTGAAAGATGGGTAAATACTAAATAATCTTTGTGCACTCATCTTTCTCTGTGTATAGATTGTCAGTACTTTCTCAGCTTTTTTTTTTGTTTAAAATAGTTATCAGGAAAATTGGTAGGGTGACATTTGTGAAGCTGAGCATAAATCAAATTACAAAAGTGTCTAAGGGAAAACTGACAGATGTTAAATGTTAGTATGTCTATACATGGATACGTAGTGGGATTTTTAAAAATGCCTTTGAGGTAGATGGAGAAATGACTTAGATGTCTATCAGTCTGTTTAGATGTCTACATACATTTTTAATTGCCTTTTTAATGCTATGAGTGCCTAAAATCTCTATGTTATCTCACTCAGAAATTAGATTTCTAGACTCCCGCAATGATGTGAGGTGGGTGTCCCCAGAGGACAATCCATCCCACCTGTTTTAAGATCCAGTTAACGGTTTTTCTGTCTAAAGAGGAAGCTCAGGTGTTTATCGTTGTCTTGGTGTCTTTGAAGTGTACACAGACATATCAGGGCATATCATGTGTAACCTTGCAGAGAAAACAGTCGAGAGTGGGAACTGAGGGAGCATCAGGCTGTTTGTTTCTTATTTTATTTAATTGTGGACTGACAAATGAACGTGAACACACTGAGCATGTAAGCTTAGAGCAGGACTGCATGCATTAAGGAATCTAAAATTCATGTAAAGGTTACTGTTTGCTGTTCTCTGATAGAGAAATGTCTATGTTCTTCTTATAGCCCTCTAAATATTTATTTTAAGTTCTTTTTAAAGTTTCTTTTAAGTCTATCAATTTACGTTTAAGCAACTGAGGATTTTCTATAGGACAACTTCTACATGGCTTTGTAAAATTCAGATTCCAGATGGGGAGTCTCAGTCTGAAAATCTTGGCTCTACCTCTCCATCCTTTTCTTGCCAAATTGCTGAAAAACAATACTTTGACAGAAAATGCTCAATTCAGCCAGAATCAAAGCATTTTTTTAGACCCTTGGGTAAAAAAAAAAAAAAAAAAAAAAAAAAAAAAAAAAAAAAAAAAGAAAAAAGCAAAGCAAAGGGAAAAACCTCGTATTGACAAATGATGGAAAGTATCCCCTTTCTGTCAGTAGATCAATGGAAAGAACACTTACACTTGCTTAGATCAAGATCCAGGGTTAATTCCCTTGTCTGTTTGAGAGCATCGGTGCCCACTTGGTTCACAGTCCAGCACATTTTCCACATCACCGTGCAATAGGAGCACTGGCAGTGAAACAATACCTACCTAGGCACCATTAGTCTGCCCTGACAATATTTGTTGAATTAGCGATTGAATTGAGATGTCACTGGATTCCATCCCAGATGAGTGACATAATCCCCAAACAAGACAGTTGTTCGCTGTTCTCTCACTTTGTCTCATCTCACTTGGTTTATGCATTAAAAGGCACTTTTAAAGCCAACTCCTAAGAACAAGAGAGGAAAGAACTATGCGTTTTTACCAAAAAAAACATTAGTTGGTTACATTTCTACTCTGTAAATTCATAGCAAAAAAAAAAAAAATCAACCTTTATGGTACAAGACAGCAAATAGAGTGAAATCTATTGGAAACAATTCAGTCAATTACCTGAAAGAATAGGGACGGAAAAATTTTCCCACCAAAATTCCTTATTGTTCCAAATCTACTCTCAAACAAGTTTAAAACACTCTTGTGGCTGCTGAATATTTCCTCCCCCCAAAAAAAGGCTAAAGTAATTCCTCTTCATTAGTAGAAAATAAGAGGTGCGTGAGAAGGATTACTGAGACATGATGGGGTACTCCAAGAGGAGCAATAAAAATTTCCAAGAGTAGCCACATTAAAAAGTTTTGCACCTAGCTCATTTTGCTTAGCTGCATCTTCGAGCAGATATTCACTCAAACTGTGCCTATGCAGGCCAGAACACGTCTGCAAGGTCCTTCTTCAAGGGATAGTGTTTATGGGTTATATTACTGTGCGGACAACTTCCCAAGCTAACAAACTTGAAGCAATAGCCAACACAAGACCCTTGCTTTAAGTAACTTCTGTGTCCAAATTTTATAATTTAGGTGCTTCAGCCTTGTAGCCCAATAACATTAAATTGTTACTTCCTTTGAACAAGAACTTGTGATTTTCGTGAGAGGTTTCTCTTCTGTTTAAGGCAATCTCAGGGCTAATTGACAAGAATTAAGCTTTTTGCATTTGCAGACAAAAAGGGGGTTCAGAGGAGAAGTGCAATAATTCACAGCAAGGAGGCGATTGACTTTCCTGCCACTCTGCAAGAATCACTGCAGCGGGAGTCACCAAGTGCTAGGGGCCACTGAGCACCCCTCTACCAGACAGCGGAGAACGAGAAAGTTAAGCTTGAATTAAAAAAGAAAATCTGTCCAAAGCAATTGAAAAAGATCTCTCAATCACCTGTGCTAAAAGAAAGATTAAAAAAAAAAAAAAAAAGATAAAAAGGGCAATATGAGAATGAGCATTTTGTTTTCTGTTCTACTTAGTTCATACCTGAAAGCCCAGGAAGCAGCCAGAGAGGAGATATACGAGAACTCTCTACCTTCATCTGGGCTGCTGGCAAGTCTGCTTGGACACAGTAATTCCCGTTCTCCTGTTCCAGAAGTAATAAAATCTGTCATCATCATTCTGCCAGTACCAAAGGCAAAGAAGAGTTTTCTGCAGAATGGTTTGCGAGAAAATTAATTGATGACAAGCTTCTTGGCAGCTTGCAACCATAACATTTCTATGATCTGCTGATGCCGTGGTTTTATTCCCTGCTAATCAGATATTGCTCTCTTTACTATGCAAGGGCATCTCTTCTACCTATTGTTGTCATGGAGAAGGCAGACCTCCTAACAGTAGTAAGTCCACAACAATTTTCGGTTCATATCTCAGAATACTCCCCAGAAACAACCGCAACACATAACAGCCAGCATGTGCTAATCTGCCTATTTCATGGTGTGGAAACCCAGCTTTGCCAGTCTCCTCCTTGGCTTCAATGCAAATCCTTACCTCACCAAATGAGCCAGTTCCTAGGAGGTCATCTTGTTCTTTATTTGCACACACCTGGACTCATCCCACCTGACGTAACTGAGCGGTCTGCATTTGAAGCTCTGTCTTCTTGAGTTCCCTCTAAGTCAACGGAAGGAGACAGACACTCGCAGATCTCCAGATAGACAAGCTAGGTTGTCCTCTGTCCATCTCTCTGGTTAGGGAGGGAGATTAGGATGATTAGACACCTCAGATAGATAAATACCTAAAGTTGCACAAGAAAGAGAGAGAGATCAACTGAGAGAGAGAGAGAGAGATGTCTGCTCAGGTTATCTACATGGAATGAATATCCTTGGGATGACCTTCAGGCTGTGCCTATAGCAGTAAAATCACAGTGCCAGAGGGCAGGCAGGACAGCGGATCCCGTTCCTCTGTACAGTTACAGAGCCCCTGGCATGCTTTTGGTCAGGGACAGATCACATTTTCCTAACCAGTTATTGGACATAGTTTGGGAGTCTGTAACTAAGACAACAGTCATTCAGTCTGAGAAGAAAGATTAAGTGTTAGGGCTGTGACCAGGTCCCACAGCTGACCTCCAGACAAGGGAATGGTCCCTGCTTTCATTTCTTTAACAGCATAGACATAGTCCCATTGCGTTCTCCATTGCACTATGTATGGAGACCTCTTGGAGGACTGAAGCAAACTAGATCGCAAATAATTGGAAGTCAAAAGTGAGGAAAGCTCAGATACACTCTAGTTTGGAAAGATGTGCTGTGCTGTGGAGCAGTGTGCAGGAAGGAAGAATTGATGACTACTGCGTTGGGACATCCCAAAACGAAGCACATCAGAACAGTTTCTAATCACTACGCACAGAGATAGCTGTGACTGTGGCCCCCTGCGTTGCCAGCTCAGCTCCACACCTTCTCACAGTACTCCTAACCCTCTCTGTATCCCCCTCTCCACAAGTATTTTCTATTCTCTATGTTTTCCCACAGTACCCCAAAGTCCTCCTAGGTTCCTTGAGCTCTGACGTAAGGACACCTCCAGCTAACATTTGTCTCCATACCATTAGCTTCAAATTCTTGTTTCTCATCAATACATTTTTTCAGAAATGTCACAATTTAGTTCACTCTCCGTGTCTCCTTCAAAGAGACACATTACTCCAAATCCCATCTTTAGTCCAGAGGCGTTGCCCTCTACTCCTGTGATGTCGGGAGTCACCTGGGGCAGATGTGGTTGATGTAGAGAAGTGAACATATGACCGTCTGGCTGGTATGGGCATGCTGGTCAGTCAGCTGGCTTTACCAGACAGAGTAAGTAAGAGAAAAACACCCTTTACCCCTTTCCTGCCTTGCCCTGGAAGGAGGCACTGAAGAAGCCTTTAGCTTCTCCTCAGCTCCTGGTTCTTGCGAGACTCACAGAAAGCTGATTCCTCTTGATGGAGCTAAATTTGACAGAAATTGTTCAACAGGCTCAAGCACTGTTAGGTTGGACACTATCAGACAAACACAAGATTTCCAAAGGACACCAGGTAAAAACATCAACTTGAAAGCAAGAATTAAGACCATGGGAAATAAGAGGAAAAATGAATCGTTGAAAATAATTCTCTGTAAAATTAATAAACTTTTTATATGGGTTCTGTGAGGCATTACCAGCTGAGGTGAAGTTGCTTGGTTTACTGCTTAACCAACATTCAGGGAAAAAAAAAAAAAGATACAGTAGAAGAAGGAGACCTCTTACATTCCATAGATAACTTTCAAAACAGTAAAGAGTTGCTAATTAGAAAGAAGGTAACTCTGGTTTACCTGAATATATCCAGAAGCACAAGAAGTCCTTACAAGTCAGTTGAACTGCCCAGAAAAAGGTTCAATAGAGAGAAAGTTTTGTAGCAGAATTCACCATGAAATTGGCTTTTAAATTTCTGAGACTGGCAAAGGAGAAGAAAGAAAATGAAAGTTATATTTGTGGCTGTTTTCTGCTCTTCTGGTAGTCTCATGTCAGAATTTGGGTGCTTTCTTTGAAAAATAAGAGTGTAGAAAATTTTGTTTTGCTCAGATGAGAGTCAGGATTCCTGCACAATCCCAGGACACCACAAATGGGACCTGTCAGAGGAATCCCAGGGGCTGTTGCAAATCCAGAGAAAATAGCACAGCATTGCAGTATTCTGGTGTTAGAGCAGCAGAGCTCCATGTATAGTGAGAGCACAGCTACACGAAGCTTTCACTTTTCCATTTAAAAAACCCCATATATTTAATACTAAGTTTACATAGGTAAGTATCTAAAAAGAGGTTCCAGAATGCAAGTTAGGTAGTAATTTCTTTTATTGGTAAACATTTGTTTCCGTAACTTACTGGATCTCTTAAAAAATACACTTTGGTAGACACAGAGTACATCTTATAGATGGCAGATAGTGCAAGAAGGTGAATTTTAGTAGCCATAGAATCACAGAATCACAGAATGGTTTGGGTTGGAAGGGACCTTAAAGATCATCGAGTTCCAACCCCCCTGCCATGGGCAGGGACACCTCCCACCAGCCCAGGTTGCTCAAAGCCTCATCCAGCCTGGCCTTGAACCCCTCCAGGGATGGGGCATCCACAGCTTCTCTGGGCAACCTGGGACACTGCCTTACCACTGTGACAGGAAAATATGTCTTCCTAATATCTAATCTAAATCTCCACTCTTTCAGCTTAAAATTGTTACCCTTCATCCTGTCACTCCACCCCCTGATCCAGAGCCCCCCCATCTCTCCTGTAGCCCCCTTTCAGCACTGGAAGCTGCTCTAAGGTCTCCCCGGAGCCTTCTCTTCTCCAGGCTGAACAACCCCAACTCTCTCAGCCTGTCCTCATGCAGGAGGTGCTGCAGACCTCTGACCACCTTTGTGGCCTTCTCTGAATTCACTCCAGCAGCTCCATGTCCTTCCTGTGCTGGGGAACCCCAGAGCTGGATGCAGCGCTGCAGGTGAGGTCTCACAAGAGCAGCGCAGAGGCGGAGAATCCCCTCCCTTGACCTGCTGGTCGCGCTGCTTTTGGTGCAGCCCAGGACACGGTTGGCTTTCTGGGCTGCAAGCGCATGTTGCTGGCTCGTGTTGAGCTTCTCATCAACCAACACCCCCAAGTCCTTCCCCTCAGGGCTCCTCTCAGTCACTGTTGTATTTTTAACTTTTGCCCTAGTGCTCTGGTTTGTATTTAGCAATCTTTTAAGTTTGTACAGTGCAGCTGGAGCTTTATGAATGAAAACACTATTATAACAATCATTTATCAGCTTGAGAGATATAGACTGAAACTGTATAAATTTCTGGCTCAGTCTTGTGATGATAACTCATGAAAATGTCTAAAATCACTTTTAGCTCTTTAAAACTGAAGGGAAACAGCAATTTGCAATGTCATAGTTCGGATGAATGGGCAACATTCTCAGAAGCAATCATCTTAAATAAACTGATATATAGGTTCCTGTAGGAGGCAAACAATCTTAAAATCTCTTTTTAAAACAAAACATAACTTGGCATTCTATCCCACATTTAAATTGCAGTGATTTATGTGTATAGTTTGCTCATTTTATATTTATTGTTATTTGCCTTTCTGAGTTAATTCAATGTACTGAGAGCACATTGCGGAGAGCTACTCACAAAGCTTTGCTAACATAAAAATAATAAAAACAAGCCTGCCATGAGATCAGTGATTCATTGAGAATGGTCATCACCTTGCTTCTGGTGTAGATTATAGTTTTCTTTCTCCTGAGCTTAGCAAGCAAAACCCTCTTTGCGTAACAGACTAAAAGGCTGCTTCTTTCCAGATTTTTCACATCTCTCATACAGCTACTGAGCAATTAAACGTGGTCTGTGGTCTGAGTTCAGGTTATCTCTGCCTTACACCCATTGCGATGGCTGGCAGTGCAACGTTTTAAAGTGTTATCAAAAGCCCTAAAACCAGAGGGCTTGAAGGAGTTTCATCCAGTGGCTTCCTCATTCCTCCTTTTTCTTTCACAGCACTGGGTTTCTTGCAAGGGGTAATCTCCTGTTTATCAGACTTTTTAGAGAAGAAGGGCAGCTGAATCAGCACCTCAGATGGAAACAGGCAGAGATCATTTCCCCAGTTCCTATTTATTACCAGAAAAGCTCTGCTGGTTTTAATGGTCAGAGAAATTAATGAACGCGCACAGGAAAGGCAAATGAAAAGAACAGAACAACCAGGGGTTTGGTCCTGAAGTTGGCACCAGTGATACACTATCGTGTCAGTTATCCTATAAAGTAAGGCAGCTCCTCTCCCTCCCACCAGTACAGCTGCTAGTACTTTCAACCAGTGTACCCATCTCTATAAAAAGATGACAAACTGCAGTAGTAGATTGTGCTTTCTCTCCACAATGGGGCTAGGACAACCCATCCCCCATGTTTATAGATATAAATATTAAAGTTAGGTAACTCAACAGAACTAGGAAAGTCAGAGTCGATGCAATTCTTTTGCCTTTGGCTAAAGCCTTTTGTAGAAAACAGAACAGGGCCAGGGCTGTGACTATACAGTATTACATTGCTCGCATGCTCCCTGGCATGATTTTGCCCTGTCCATGGCACTTTCCCAAATAATTTCCAGGTGCAAATTAGGATTTTGATGTGGCCATTCTATTTCAGAGACTAAAGAAGTAAAATATTATAGTGATGCTTAGATTACACCAGCTGGCCCCCGTGACAGAAGATTAACCCTAGAAAAATTTAATTCATTAGAACAGATGCAGATTAGGAATCTCCAATGATCCCTGTAGGGACCTATGCAGGACAGAAGATTCATCAGAGAAAGCACTGCCTCTCCAGCCATCTTTGAGGTATTAGGAAAATACACATTCAAACCAATTTCATGTTAAATATTATTCACATCTGAAATTATGGGTGTTCAAAATAATAACGGGAAAAGGGTGGGCAGCCAGCTGGCTCACTGTTCCCGATATTCCTAGCAAAATGAACGTGTCCCCCCTCCCAAACAGAAATATTTCTCATATATTGTTTTAAGGCTATACTGAGTTTAGCCAGCATAATAATTAAGTGAAAAGCTTAATTATACCCCCTGGGACAGACTGCTAAAGGTCAGGTTTCAGATACATTAATGAGCTGCTAAATGCTGCTAACTGGGAAAGGCTTCTTTTAAGTCCAGCACACGCCAGCCCACTCAGGTTTTTAATGCCAACACTGGGCATATCAGATGTTTGTGGGAGTTTTGCCACGGAAAGAAAACCCATCATGTGCTTTGTTTACAACCATTTCAGCAGCGTTTATGAGAAGCAGCTTGAAGATGAGGCCATGCACCACCAAACTGGGAAAGAGCTTGTTGGGCTCACGCCAGCTCTTCCCGCGGTCCTCTGCCTGGGGTGGGGGGGGGGGGGGGGGAATCAGAGCTGGGCAGGGAAGGAGGACTTTGTTGGTGGCAATCCTGCCTCTTGAAAAGGCTGAAAAACAAGAGAAGGACTCTAGTGTTTACGGAAAAAAGCAGCAGTCATGTGTTATCTTCAAAAGTGGAGAAGCAGCATATTTTAACAGATGCTTATTAGTTTCCACAGTTTACTTCTGTGTCGGTCTAACACCCAAGGTATGAATCCCCAAAGTATGACATATGCATGTACTGATTGGTATCAGGCTTTAAGCATATAAATTGCAATAAAAGGCCTGCGTTGCATGAGAACAGCAAGGCTTGGTCAGTGCCAAGTGCTTACTGATAGATCCTGGTGATATTTTAAAACTCGATTTCTTTTTGCCTCAATTTCCCTGCCATAAAATTGATGTAATGCCCATAACAATCTCATAGAGGTCATGATATTCATTAATGTATGTAGTACATGTGGGAATTGCTGCATGCACTGCCATATCAACCCGTGGCAAAATAATCAATTTGTAATCAGTGCTGTGTGCAGGTGGCAAGGGTAAATAGGACCTGAGACCCTGCGGTGAATGAGGCAATTCAAAGACAGGTTTCTAAATGGTATTTCTAGAAGACTAAAATAAGTAAAGTCAAAAAATTAAATGCCAGAATTAAGGGCCGGAAGAGTTGCACAGCTTTAATTGATTCTTCACTTGTGTATGGATTAATGCAGTCAGACCCATGAATACATCGGGACATCTTTCAGCATTCAGACTGTTTCAGGCCAAAGGGTTTATCTATCTCATCATCCTATCTCTGACAGTAGCTGATAGTAAGTACTTTAAAAATGAGGATTTCAGCAGGTCAAGTGTAAAGTCATATTTTCCCAAAACATTCCTGTAGGCTCCAGCTGCTTCTCAGCTCACTGGCTTCCACATCCAAAAGTGTTGTTTCTGACTCTACTGACCCTTTCCATGCAGTTTTCCTCCATGAATGTACGGAAGTCCTCTTCACCTGCTGAATGGTCCGTGTGAGTGTTACAGGTTTTTGAACAATTCCGATATGAGTCTAGCTGAGAGTCATGGAGCAGCAAGCATAGCACCAATATGTTGCAGTTGTAATTTTTCAATAGAGCTGCATAATGAAATGTAAGGAGCAGGGGTTTATTCCGGTCGTTTGGATAAGCCATTTCTTCTCTTTGGTTCATTTTGCTTTTAATTCTTTAACTAATGAGGGGAGACTCTTAGGACAGGTTTTTGCCCATGCGGAGGCATTCTGAGGACCATTATACCACTTCAGCAGCCCAGCTGAATGAATTCCTACATCTACAGCATTCCCTGGCACTGCTGTTTGACAAATGGTATACATGCAACCTACACATCCTGGATGTGCAACCTGTCATCCCCAGGGCAAATTTATAGGGACAAGCTGGGAATGTGGGAGAGGGCTGTTTCTCCCCCACAGCATTACGGTGTGAGCAGCACAGCTCGCGTATCCCAATGCAGGGCAGCAGCCACATTGCTGCATCAGCTGCGTGGCAGCTGCTTTGGGAGGATGCTTCCCAGCCAGAACAGTCCCACCGGTGGGACAACGCGAGCCAGAGCCATGGGCAGCCTGGCGCTGCAATGCACCCAACACCTCCTTCCCCAAAGCTGTCCTGGGCTTGGCAAGGGCAGCAGAGCAGCCTCCCTCAACATTCTTGTGCAATGCAGAACCTGGGCGTTTTGGGAGGGGAAAGGGAAGTTTAATACCTGTTTTTCAAATTGCTGAGTCAGTCCTCTCTGTTTCCTTCACTCAGCGAACAGAAGCAAAAAGCTAACGTTGCCTCCCGCTCCGCCTTCCCATCCCTTTTCTGAAGTAAACAAATGTCAGCAAATCCTGCGCTAACAGTGCTGTTAGAAGTATCACCCTGTCAGCAGATGGGTTCATTCCCTTCTGTCTGGAGCTGTCTCTTCGTTGCAGAAAAGGTTTGTTCACATATCAAGATAAGTAAGATGGAAACCTCAGTGGCTGGGTGAAGAGCAGGCGTGCTGGACTCTGCACTACAGTGTCACCAGCTGGGGTAATTTCCAGATAGAAATTATTAGAGAAGGAATGGATTTGACCTGCATTAACTATCGAGATAAAAGTTCACCCTGCTTTTCTCAGCTAAAACCTGACCCTGGGGTAGCAATCAAAAATTAGCTATTTCAGCCAAGATGCAGTACTCATGCTCTTTAGCATATGAGATATCCCATATACCCAGGTAACTGAAGGACCAGATCTTCAACCAGCATGAAAAGATGGTGTCCCATTTGGCTTTGGGGATGTATGAGAAATATCTGTGATCAGACAGATCAAAGGGCACAAATCCCCACAAAGCTTTGTCCAGGAGAGCCTCTAGCTGTTCAAGCAAGGGGACATAGATTGGATGGATGACCAGTTTCACTGGAGAAAGTGAAGGGTGAACTCTTTCCTGCTTGTTGCCCATTACATTCTGGCGTCCTGTAGTTCAGGAATTTCAGATTGTGTAGACAAATGCATCTTCACTGAAAGGTAATTTTTTTCCCCTTTCATAACTGGGTCACACAACTGAAAATCTTGTACACTTCCCTCATGAGTAACGCCAGAAACTTGTTCCACTCTTTTCAAACACTTGTGTGCTCTCTTTGTTTGCTCAGACTTACAAATGCACCAGTCATTTTTTGGACAAGTATTCTTTCACATCTTTTATTTACTTCTCCAACTATTTAACTGTTTTGTTGTTTCTTTGAAGAATCCACAATTGTTCTCTATGCCAGCAAACAGCAAATGGCTGAACTCATTGTTTCTATAATGATCCAAGTGTAGATTATTTCTTCTGGAATGCCAGAATCCATGCCTGATCAAAGCATTTTCCTTTCTTGACACTCACTAGTATTTTATTCATCTGCTTTCCTTTCAGATGTTGCTGGATTATCAAATCCAGGTGATAAATGAAGTGTGTTCTGATCAGTGTCACAAATCCATCCTATGCCTTTAGCATAAATGAATATAAAATAATTCACTAATAGCTTGATCTAAATTAATTCTCTTGTCTTCTGTGTGTCACTTGAACTCCTGTCAATGAATAGCAATTTCCATATGTGCAGTCCTGGTTTACAACATTTCTTAATAGGCTTAGATGAGAAAAAGTGAAAAGCATTTCAATTCATTGCTAAACACAGCAGAAAACTAAGCAGGATTCCAACTTTATACACAATTTGCAAGCAGTATACGTTAGCTCAAACGTAAATCTCACATAATGAGGTGTGCAGCCTGATGACTAATCACATGCATTGAAACGTTTTCCGTGTTCAGCTCTGTCTCAATGCACGAGCTGGGGAGGGTTGCTATTTGATATTTCAGTTCCTTCTAAGAAGTAGAGGAGCTTCTAGGTATGAAAAAGTGTAAAAGTTGACCTTAAAATGAACTGTAGCAAACAAAACTTGAATACAAAGTGGTGTCACCACAATTCAGATAGAAACATGTTTCTGTCTGGACTAGCAGCTCTTTGGCTCATCTCCAGTGTCCAGCCCTGGGCTTCCACCCAGGGATGCTTATGGTGAAGCTCTGGAAAGGCCTTGTCAATGTAAAAGATCCAAAATTGGATAAGATGCAAAATCAGAGATGCCAAACTCATGTTAGCATTAATTATTCTTAATCCAAATCAAGACTGAGGTCCCATTACACTGGTCTCTCTACAAACAGGGATAATAGTGTTTGCCTTGGAGACTCTGCAAAATGAGAAACAGAAACTGGTGAAAGATTGAGGATGCGCTGAAGGGATGTGACATGGAAGTAAATGATCATGATGTGATTTAGCCCAGTTCTAATAGCTGATTGCTCATGTCTGGGCTTCTTTATGTTATCTGAGACAGCATTAATTTTGAGGTGGATGGAAAAGGGCAGAGTGAGGGGGCTATCAAGGACTGTGGAGCTGATTAGCTGAAGAGAGTATGTAAAAGAAAGGAGACCAAAAGGGCTAGTGAACCATCACTTTTCGTCTGTGTTTCCAACAGATTGGCATTAACGTAATTTACAGACTGGTGTTCCTTAGGATCTTGGATCCTTAGGTTCCTTAGGATCTTGGAAACTAACAGAGGGACTTTGTCATGGCTGGTACATCATTACTTTGTTTTCTTCTACAGGCATATATTTCTGGATAGACATCTTCCTGCAATGGAAGGATTTAAGAAAACAGGATGGAGACAGAAGATATTACTCTCATATAATTTTATCAGTTTAAAAGCCAGGTTCCCAGGCTAAGCCAGCTGTTTCAGCTCCCTTTTTAACAGGTAAAAAGAGAGGTATTTTCATTGGGAGAGTCATGCAAACATGTAACCTTAGGTTAAAGTTATCCAATATCTCTGGCTGTGGTCACTGCAGGGAGATCAGCTAACACAGTTATCACTGTGATTGATAAGTTTGCGATATTTTATGGGAGCAGTGTTAGACTGATACTGAGCTGTTCCGAAATACAACTATACAGCCAACACCAGACAGAATCAAATGTTTGCCTCCTCATTGCTTTTCAGCCTCAAACACTCATGGGGTTGCTATCTGCCAGGCTCCACTGAAACAAGGAGACTGACTTTTGTGTGTTTTGCTTTCATCAGCAATTCCCAGAATTATTTAAAAGGCTTTTAGAAGTGCTCATGTGAGCAGAAACAGATGCAATCACTTGGAGCACACATGAAGGCATCAGTCGTAGTCTGTATATTTAACAGAACTACTCCATGATGCACTGTTATTTTTTTAATGAGGTTCACATTGTAATGAGGATACACCAAAACTTAGGAGCTGGAAGCCACTGACGTGTTCAGGCCTGCAACGTGGCCATAGGCAGAAATACATTTAAGGGTATGAAAATATCTATTAGGCATAACTGATTTCATTTACAATATTTATGATAGTTTTAAGTACATTCGCTGTGTTTGACAAAAATCTAATGCTAAAATCTAGCAATATCAAAATCCCTTGCCTATCACTGGAGATTTCCCTGATGTCCTTGTCACTAAAGACGCATGGTTTAGCTGGCGGAGGTTTCATTGCACTTGGTTAAACACTCCTGCTATAGAACCCAGAGCTGTAAATTAGCCAATTTATTATGATAAGGATCTGTTGCTCAAAAGAACAATTCTACCCTGCATACTTTTCAAGATGAAAAGGCACAGCAGGTTGTAAAACCCTCTGTCAGCATATCTGCAGAAATCTGGTTAGAGGAAAATAATATGTGCACCATGGCATCACAAGGGGAATGTGCCTAGAAATTATTTAATTTCTCTGTTTAAATGGGGGCTTTTTAGATCACAAATAGCATGTCTCAAATGAGATAAAGAAGCATATGTTTAGTGCAAATAAAATTTCTGCAGGAGATTCATCAGCAGATCTTGGCTGGACTTTATATTTGTTGCTGTAAGCTCAGTGACATTCAGAAGATGTAAATACTGTAATATCACTGATAATCCCTATGACTCAAGGAAACTCCTCCCTTTGGACAATGCTAGTCAGCGGTGCACTGCTTCCGCAGTTGGACCCTCTGACCCCAAAGGGTGAATCATCCCAGGCACCTCACTGGTAGGAAGAGGTCCCACTTCACTTCTTGTAATTAGGTTCTGGAGAAAGGGTAAACCACTCACCACTGTGAGTGATTTAGTCCTTCATCTTCCTCATCAGACCCCTAAGTTACCCTAGCTATCACTAAAACAGCATAATAGCTAAGGGAAGACTACATAAAGAAGATATGCTCAGCTGTCTAACTGTGTGAACAATTCATTTGCAATCATTTTAGAGGTACATAGAGAGATAGAAAATTAAAACCCTTCTTTTCCCACCTATATTTTAGATTAGTTTTAAAAAAACATGTCTTCTCCTTATCGTTAATCAAGCTGGGAAATTGTTTAAGACTTACCTTTATGGAAGACCATCTAGATGAAGGTACACATTTCCTCATATATCCTAATGCTACCTAAGGTATCACTAAGCTTCAAATCTTCTCTTCATTCTGCACCAGGTGAAATGGGTCGACCCTGGCTGGACACCAGGTGCCCACCAAAGCTGCTCTAGCACTTCCCCTCCTCAACTGGATGGAGGAGAGAAAAATATAATGAGAGGCTCATGGGTTGACAGAAGGACAAGGAGGGATCATTCGCCAGTTACTGTAATGGGCAAAACAGACTTAACTTGGGAAAATTAACTAATTTATTGCCAATCAAATCAGAGTAGGGTAATGAGAAATAAAACCAAACCTTAAAACACCTTCCCCCCACCCCTCCCTTCTTCCTGGACTCAACTTCACTCACAATTTCTCTGCCTCCTCCCCCCATGTGGCACAGGGTGATGGGGAATGGAGATTATGGCCAGTTCATCACATGTTGTTTCTGCTGATCCTTCCTCCTCAGGGGAGGACTCTTCACACTCTTCCCCTGCTCCAGCGTGGGGTCCCTCCCACAGGTCCCTCCCACAGGAGACAGTCCTCCATGAACTTCTCCAGTGTAAGTCCTTCCCACGGGTTGCAGTTCTTCACAAACTGCTCCAGCGTGGGTCCTTCCATGGGTTACAGTCCTTCAGGAACAGACTGCTCCACCGTGGCTCCCCTGCAGGGTTACAAGTCCTGCCAGCAAGCCTGCTCCAGCTTGAGCTCCTCTCTCCATGGGGCCACAGGTCCTGCCAGGAGCCTGCTCCAGTGTGGGCTTCCCATAGGTTCACAGCCCCCTTTGGCTGTCAAAATTAAGCATGATGATACAAAAGTAAGAGACCTCATGAAACCTGCATAGAATCCACCCAACAATATCAAGACAGGACATACCTAGCACCTCCATTAACATTTATTAATCTCTTTTTTTTTAGACTTGCAATGAAGAAGAGTTTATGACCTCCTTAGATAGTGTGTTCTAGTGTTTAATGAGCCTTAGAGGAAGAAAGCTTTGTCTTTTCTGGCATCTAACCTAAATCTAACCTTTTTCTGCAAATCAAACCAATGATTCTTTGTTCTTCTCCCAGTAGAAATGAGAAAGCATTGATTGCTGTCCTCTTCATAAAAAATTTTTTCCTGTTGAATGTTATTGAGTCCCCATTGGCATTCCAGTCTATAGGGGAAAAAAGGGCTGACTCATTCAGCTTTTCTTTGTGCTTTTCATATTTCACAAACAGGCTGTTGTTTGCTGGTTTTATTCCCCAAGGCATTCACCCTAATTTGCCAATTTTTTTAAATGTCCCTGCTCACAGAAAGCGGGCTGGAACTAGATGATCTTTAAAGGTCCCTTCCAACCCAAACCATGATTCTGTGTGATGCGTTTGCCCTTGGCTGGGGGCCAAACCACACACCCACTCATCCAATACCCCCCCCCCCAGCTGAGGATAGGGGGGAGAATTA
>NW_010125162.1:77174-88809 GCF_000699245.1 Pterocles gutturalis
TCCCATTCCCAGGTACCAATCCCGGAACAGGGAGAGTCCTGAAACTGCACTAATGGAACAGAGGTAACTGTCCGAGCATCCCAGACCAAGAGCTGACTGGGGTGCAGAGGAGAAGGCCCTGGGAGATGGAGTGAGATGACCCAGAGCAAAAGAGGTCTGGAACCAAAAAAAAAGGGCCAATCTTCCGTAGTGTCCTCACCTATATACTGGGCATGACGTGTGTGTTACGGAATAGATTATTGGCCACTTTGGGTCTCAATCCTGAACCCAAGATCAAATCCTGGGCTAGTCACTGGGGCTGTGCTCCCTCCCAGCTTCTCCTGTTTGCAGACAGCCAGAGAAGCTGAAAGACCTTGGCAGCCACATAAACATCACTTTTTATCAGCTTTCTTCTGAGTACAAATCCAAAACACAGACTCTTGCTAGCTATTATGAAAAAAGTTAACTCTGGCTCAGCTTAACCCAGGACACTATGATTCTATGAAAATATCACGCCCCATTTCAAAACAGTGTTCCAGTTTACACCTCCATCATACTAGAGTAAGCAAAATTACTGCCTCCAAATTTTTATGTTATTATTGCTAATTCAGCTTTTTACATGTTGTAAGAGAATATTTTTACTTATTCCCTTTGAAGTTCCTCATATTCTCTAAACAGTCGTGTCTCACTTCTCCTTCAGCTGTTATTCCTTATTATGCATTTCTCTCATTTGATTTCCTAACACAAAGCATCCTGCATTTATCTTCATTAAGTTTCGGCTTATTGATTTCTGACCAATTCTCTGAGTTGAAAGTCTTTCTCTACAGAGGGTTTGAACTCCTCCCCAGTGTAACCTCACAAATAAATTCCGTAAGTGTCCATATGTTTAAATAAAAATATCAAAAAGAACCAGGCCTAAGATAGGTCTTTGATGTAATGTCACTTAAAATGTCCCTGTGAAAATAGGTAGATCATTGGAAACAACTCTATATGGGCACACTTTCACTCAGTTGAATACGTATTTCCCATGTTTTCCGCTAGACAGTATTCCCTTAATTTGATTGTCAGAATACTAAGTACAATAGTGTTAAAAGTTAGCAAGTCCAGTAGAAAGATGTTAAAATCCTTATTGAGATAGACAGTCTGTCTCCTTCTCCTTCTTTCCATTAGGCTAGTTACTTTTCAAAGTAAGAAATTACGTTGACTTGAGATTATTTGGTTTTGATAAACCTATATCAGCTTTTCCTGACCTCTTCCCTATCCTCTCAGTGATGGTAAACTGGTCTGCAATTGTCTATTCTATTATCTTTTGAGATAGGAACTAAGCTGATGGACACTAAGTTCTGCAGGTCATATTACTTCCCCTTTTTGAAGATAAATACTGTGTATATCCTGTCTGTTCTTCTTGGACCATCCCATCCTTATTCATTCTCTAAGGTGACTGCTAATAGTTCAGAGGTTGCTTTGGCTCAGCTTTTAATTGATTCATTTCTCCAGGCTCTCCCGGTTTGAATAAATTTTGCTGAATCAAGTGGTCTTTAGTGTGTTTTTTTCACTCTTCTTGTTTCTATCCCTATCTTCTTCGAACTTATTTTAAATATCTGCTTACAAGTAACCTTTTTTTTTTTTTTTTTAATTGAGACAGAAAAAGCATTATATATTTCCATCTTCTCTGCAGCCTCCCTTATTTACTCTCCTACCCGCACAGGTAATGGATTTGAAATTTCTGTTGACTCTTTTTTTCTTAAGTAGGCATAGGCCATTACTTGTCTGGCAAATAAAAAATTGCTGTATTTCGCTCATGTCATGTTAGTATCAGACAAACTTGGCAGGCTTGACCCAGAGTCAAAGACCTTGTGAGCCTTCCTAGAACTGCTCAGTGAACTTAACTCCACTGTCAGTGTTGTCAGAGACATTAGTGATGGAGCCGAAGGAACAGAATTTGACAAAGTGACTGTGGTGTCTGAATCATCAGAAATGTCAGGAAAATATTGGTTTCCATCCAAATGAGAAAAAAATGGATTTGTATCCTTGGTGGGAAAGGGGAATAGACCTGCTTATCTGGGGAGAAAAACAGAGGTTGACTGGAAAACCTGGTAGCAGAGTAATGATATGGGAAAACCAGTCAGGCAAAGATTTCTTCTCTTGGCAGCAAGGGAATTAGGGCACTGTATTCCCCAATTTCTGTATTTATGTGACAGAGCTGAAGTTATCTGTAAAAGGGGGATAAGCGGAAATTCTAGGTTTGTGCGACAATAATAATAAGAAAATTAGTGCCAGTTTTCATCCTCAAAGATGTTACAAATATCAATGTTTTCTTTCCTTAAGATACTACTTCTTCTATCAGAAAAGAAGTCTGTAGTTTAGTTACAGTATTTTAATTTTCAGTGTTAACACAAGTCAGTACATGCACAGTAGTGTATACTCTTGGGCGGTCTGTGCATACGTGTATGTTTCACAATAAAACCCCTTTCTATCAATCATTAAGTACCTACCCAAAGGTTAAATGCACCCATGTACTCATCACTGAGAATGTGATACACTAAAATTAATAAATTATATGTTTCACAATAAAACCACTTTCTATCAGTCATTAAGTACCTACCCAAAGGTTAAATGTACCCATGTACTCATCACGGAGAATGTGATACACTAAAATTAATAAATTAATAACAATAAAAATGTGAAAAAAGATGCAGCTGTGAACATATCCTTTCAGGTGGGCAGGTAAGCTTTGTGAAAATTGATGCCTAGAAAGAGGAAAAAATCCCAGATTAGTACCTTCTAGAGGAGGCAGAAGGCAGAACTCGGCTATTTCATATTTTATTGGTAATGTCCAGGTGGTAAATTAGCACACGCATCTTGGACAGCCAGCAAGGGAGCACACACCCAGCCGTGGACATGTGGTCAAGGAGAGGTGTCAGAAGGGTGAGGGACCTGGGAATATTCAGATGGGAGATGCCAGGAGCAAAGGACTCATGCATAGAACAAGTTTTATTAAAGACGTTGCTCATGGACCAACAGTTTCACATTTTGCTTAGCTCAGCCAGAAAGTTTTACTGGCTGAGAGTTTGAAAAAAACAAGAGCAAATGCTTCTTTTATTCAGCAAGTAATGAAGTTATGAAGCTCCTTGCAGCAGAAAGCTGTGGTGGCCAAAAGTGTGAGTGCATTGAGAAGTGGATTAGACAGATGAATAAAGGTCCCTCCATGCCTCCAAACAGGATGTTGCAAATGCAGCCTCTGGTTTTGGTAGGCTTTTTAGCTGAATGCAAAAATCTCAGAGGCTGAAATGGAAAAGAATTACTCTATACTTGTCCCGTTTCCAACATCCTTTTCTTGAAAATCTATACCTGCACTTTGTCAGGTCAGGTAGAGCAACTCTTGCTTCAACCCAGTGTGGCTACCATCATGTTGTTAAAGGCAGAAGAGAGATGTTAGAGGGGAAAGATGTTCTCAAAGTCTCAGCTAGAATCTAAATGAGTGTTCCCAATGTGAGATCTGAAGACCAAGGCTTCCCTTAGTCTCAGATCACAGCAGTGTACCTGGGACAGGAACAGGAACAGAGGAAACTGAGGTGTAAAATAACATCTCCACCCAGTGTGATCACTCTGTGCTCAGGTGGAAGAGTCTTGATGGGATGGGGTGATGGGAGGAATGACACCAGCAACAGGAGCTGAAATCCTGTGCTACTACTCATCCCCTCAGTCTTCCTCACAAGAAAAGAAAACAAAAAGAGACAGAGAGAAAGAAGAGGGATGCCTAAACCTGGAAGAGAAGGGACAAAGGGCATGCAGTCACAGGACAAGGGGTAATGGATTTAAATTGGAAGAGGGCAGATTTAGACTAGATAGTAGGAAGAAATTTTTTCCTTTGAGGGTGGTGGCCCAGGTTGCCCAGAGAAGCTGTGGATGCCCCATCCCTGGAGGGGTTCAAGGCCAGGCTGGATGAGGCTTTGAGCAACCTGGGCTAGTGGGAGGTGTCCCTGCCCATGGCAGGGGGGGTGGGACTAGATGATCTTTAAGGTCCCTTCCAGGCCTAACCATTCTGTGATTCTATAAGAATGAGGTCAGGAGCTGGTTCAGAAAGAGAGGTGTTATGGCTTTACAGGATATGAACAAGTTTCAAGTGGTAAAATCGTACATTAAAGGGACATTTGTCAGAAACATCTGGAAAAAAAAACTGTCTAAAATCAGTTGGTAGATGGAGAAGGGGTGAGTACAGACACCTGAGGAAGATCGTTGTGCTCTAATGTCCCCCAAAAATAATGAAACACAACTCCTATACCATTAAATTAAACCTTGCCGTGGTTCCAGGACATGGGCCCTGGAAGTGGTGACCAGCCAGCCTGGTCCACACTCTGCAGGGTACCTACATGCTTGCTTTAAGCATAGCATAAAGCTGCAGCCAAGTCATTGGATTCTGCAGCTTTACTCAGCCCAAGAAGCCAATCCTTTCTGCTTGACAGTCCAAAAGTGAGAGTGTGCAAGACAGTCATGCCTTGATAATTTGAACAGCCTCACCCTAAACTTGACAGGGAATTCAAGGTCCCTCCTGACCCAAGATGCTGATTCATAAGAGAGCAGTGTCTCCAAACTGGTTTTTTGCTAATTGCGAGACTTCTATAACACTGTGTTTATCTTTCACTGGGGACACTGATTCGCAGTACAACAGGTAACATTCACAGAACTTGACAGTTTATGCTGTAGCTTTCCCCATCTAGAATGGCTGTCAGGAGTCTGCTTTGGGCAACATAAGCAGCTGTATGAATCCAAGCAATTTAAATCAAAAGACACAGGATCGTCTGTGTCTCTGTGTCTGATGCCACAAAGAATTTCAAGAATGAACCCTAGGCTTGAACTAAACTTAATGTTCCACTTTGTCCAATATAGGCAGTCCCTTTGGGAATTACTTCAGCATCCACTAAAATCAATGAGTGTCTTTTAAAGGGTATTTCATAATTTCATTTCTGAGCATGGACTCTCAGAATATCAGTCCATTAATTTAAGCACCTGTATATGAATTCTGGTATCTAGACAGACACTTCACAATTTTCCATTTGTTTAACTGGTGACAAAATCATAACGAAGCTTAGCTGACAGATTTTTTTGTCTGCTAGAGGATGAAAAACCTGGAGGATGACGGGACCCCCTTTATACATGGATATGTATATACTTTGTTTTCTCATTTCAGGTCATGGAACAAAAGGAGTGTTTGAACTTCTTTCAGGATGGCGTCGAACCAGAGAGAATCTGCCATTCAAGGACAGAGTAGCAGATGCTTACTCAGATGTCATGGTCTCCTACACAATGACAAGCTCCTTGTATTTCATAGCCTTTGGCATGGGTGCAAGCCCTTTCACCAACATTGAAGCTGTAAAAGTTTTTTGCCAGAATATGTGTGTCTCCATCCTGTTGAACTACTTCTATATCTTCTCCTTCTTTGGTTCCTGCCTGGTCTTTGCTGGCCAGTTGGAACAGAACCGTTATCACAGCATCTTCTGCTGTAAAATCCCTTCAGCAGAATACCTGGACCGGAAACCTGTGTGGTTCCAGACCATGATGAATGATGGCCATCAGCATACTTCTCATCATGAGACCAACCCGTACCAGCATCACTTTATCCAGCATTTCCTCCGAGAGCATTACAATGAGTGGATTACCAATATCTATGTCAAGCCATTTGTGGTGATACTGTATCTCATCTATGCCTCTTTCTCCTTTATGGGGTGCTTACAGATTAATGATGGAGCCAACATCATCAACCTTCTTGCTAGTGAGTCTCCAAGTGTCTCCTATGCCCTCATACAGCAAAAGTATTTCAGCAACTACAGCCCAGTAATAGGTTTCTACATTTACGAACCTCTAGAGTACTGGAATGGCACTGTGCAAGAAGACCTAAAAACACTAAGCCAGGGTTTCAACACAGTGTCCTGGATTGAACAGTATTACCAGTACCTTCGAGTAGGTAACATCAGTGCAACCAACAAAAGTGACTTTATCAGCATCCTTCAGAGCTCCTTTTTAAAAAAGCCAGAATTCCAGCACTTCAAAAATGACATCATTTTCTCCAAAGCTGGAGATGAGAACAACATCATTGCTTCTCGTTTGTACCTGGTGGCCAGGACTAGTGAAAACACACAGAGGGAGGCGGTAGAATTGTTGGAGAAGCTGAGGCCACTCTCTCTTATACAGAGCATCAAGTTCATTGTGTTCAATCCTACCTTTGTTTTCATGGACCACTATGGTTTATCAGTAACTATGCCTGTCCTGATTTCTGGCTTTGGCATCCTGCTGGTGTTAATACTGACCTTTTTCCTGGTTATCCATCCTCTGGGAAATTTCTGGTTAATTCTCAGTGTCACCTCAGTAGAGCTGGGTGTCCTTGGCTTGATGACCTTATGGAATGTAGACATGGATTGCATTTCTATCTTGTGCCTTATCTACACTTTGAATTTTGCCATAGATCACTGTGCACCCTTGCTTTATACATTTGTACTAGCTACTGAGCACACCCGAACTCAGTGTATAAAGAACTCCCTCCAAGAGCATGGGACAGCCATTTTGCAGAACGTTTCTTCTTTTCTTGTCGGGTTGGTCCCCCTTCTCTTTGTGCCTTCAAACTTGACCTTCACACTGTTCAAATGCTTGCTGCTTGCTGGCAGTTGCACACTTCTGCACTGTTTTGTTATTTTGCCCGTCTTTCTAACCTTTTTCCCACCTTCCAAAAAGCACCACAAGAAAAAGAAACGGGCCAAAAGGAAGGAACGAGAAGAGATCGAATGCATAGAGATTCAGGAGAATCCTGATCATGTTACAGCAGTCTGAAAGGCTTAGAAAAAAAATAATAGTATATTCTCTTTTTAAAAAAGCGTTGCACAGAGATGCAGGGAAAATAGAGCAAAGATCTCAGCTGCTTGTGCTGGCCAGGTCTGACAAGGCAAAGGAAGATCAAGAAGGGGTATTCATGACACATCAAGGTGCAAACTTTTTTTAACAAAAATAATGAAAGTAAAAATAATCTCAAATGTTTCCTTTGAATCCTCATTCTCCACCAGGGAAGAGTTTGTTGGCCATTAAGTGTTCCTGATTCTCAGACTGTAGCTCTAATAGGAATTGCTTGATCTGTTGTATGTAGAACTGAAAAAAAAAAGGTGAAAAAAAAGAGTTACCATTGAGTAAACAGAAGGGGAAAAGGCTGTTTTGGTTGATAAATTTGTCCACGGAAAATAAAAAAGCAACAACATTTCAAATGAGAAAAGGGAACAAGACCAAGAGAGATTAAAAAAATGCCATGGTATTTCTTTCTTATTTCCTTGAGCAAGTTGGTTAAGTTGAAACCTATGCACTTGGGAAGTAGATGTTTAAAACAATCTAAGCCAAAGTACTTCCCAATTCTAGTACACCATGCATATCTGTAACATCACAATTAGAGTGTTACTGTGAATATGGATGGCAAAGCTACACTGCTAAGGGACAGAGGTACTCTTTATACAGGAGAAGAAATAATCATAGCCATTTGGAAATTTAACATTTAGTTTCTTTAAACGTGACACATGACCTTTATTGCAAGAGCTCACAGCTGGTGGTTAACACCATACACCCATTTTGATATTTCTGAATTGTGAAATTCCCCTTGAACTAACAGATCTCATTAAACTAACCCAGGCCATTACCACTGCAGCAGTATTTGCAGTTCCTGCAGTGTAACACTTCTGAATTCTAATTTTTCAGTGTTGACATTAAATACTGAATATTAATCAAGCAGGCGCTTTAAACGTAATGATGGATTGCACATCACAGGCATAATGTGATCGTGTAACAGCTGAGTCAGCTCTGGAGCACCCGCACACTGTTATCATTATGTTTTTGGTCCAATGGACGAAGGGATACGTTTGCTGGTCCCTGCAATATGCTGCAGGAAGTGGGATTTTCCCCTTCTTTAAGCAAAACGTCAGTCAATTACTTGCCACACACACAAAAAAAGACCTTGTTAAGGTTTGCACGGGGCTGAATCAACCCCTAGTTGTAAAAAGCCAGATTGGTCCCTTGCGGGAAGGGAAGGGTGAAAATGTCTTTCTTATTATTATTCCTAAATATTTGAGTGTTGATCTTCTGCAACATAAAGCTTTGTTATGGCAGTTGAAATTTCACAGGAGAGTGCAGTAAATCCACAGTTACTATGTGACACTAGAAATCGTACTGTAGAGCTGTGAATGACTTTCTCTGCTTTGTAAACTATACAGCTTAGTAGCCCAAGAGAAGGGATGAAAACAGATCCAGCCATTTCAATTTGCTCTCAGCCCGGTTCTGCACTGGAGCTTGACATGCTCGTCATCCCCTTTCAATATTTTAAAAGGGCTTGCTTTCTACTCTCTGGAATATGGTATAGCATCACCTACATGAGCAATGTCTTCCTGAATATATAGTATCCATGAGGACACTATGTAAAGATATCACTATACGGAGTGTTGATGTCTACTTTGTATTATTTGTGGGTACCTTTAAAAGATGTCTGGAAGCTGTTTGCTTTCCAAAATGTGTATACATGTCTATTATTTGTGGTTGGTTAACTCAGTCTCAAACCTGCAGAGTTTTCTGATGAGCGTGTGTATATATGTTTTACTAAAAAAGCTCTCTGCAAGAAGTTGATTCTTTGTTATGTGACATGTCTCCCTCCTTCCTACTGTTTCACAGTTAGGGACAGCCAGAGGAAATTCCCCTGCAGCACAAAAAAGCCATTTGAATGCCAGTTTGAATGTTCATTAGCTGCTCCTGTTTCCCAGGAATGCAGTTTCACCTCTTGTCTGTACTTTCTGTACTTTGCCATTATCATTTGCCAAAAATGACCTCTGTGTTTTAGGAGTGGTCGAAGCTCTTGATTGTTCAAGGGACTTTTTGCATGCAACAGGTTTTAGAGAAAGGTAAATTTTCTAGATAGGCAAAGCTTCCAAAGTTTTAATCCAGATCTAAACTTCAGGTGTAGCTAGATCAAGGTTACCCGTGTGACCCAAGATGTTGAAGGGCCAGCTGTGAAACTGAGATCTAAAGAGTTTAGAAAGCTTTAGGAGCAGAGGATGTTTTACTGTTGGGATGTGGCTCTGATGCTTCTCTAGTTGGGAAGTATTTACTGACCCTGATTTGGATCTTGAAGACATTGTGCAATATCCATCTAGTTGGTTATGAATGTCCAGCTTTCCATACCTCTTCTTACATTGCCTCTACTGCCCACACAAAACCGGGATCGTTGCAGCACAACTGTGACCCTTGGGTATCGCTTTTGGAGGTGTCACAGAGGAAGCTGCCAAGTCTTCCTTTGTACTGCCCAGATGTATCGCAGGGATCTCTCTCATGCATTGTATTGAAGAAAGTAGCATTTTCCAAAGCCATCAAAGCCGGGATTCATCTCATCTAACTTTGGACATAGACAATGTAGATATTTATATCTAAGCTTCATTTATGGCCATAGGAGATGGACAGACACTTCCGACCCATTTTACAGTTGTGCATTTGGAATAAATGAATCGCATTTTCAAAAATGCACACTTCTGTCCATCGGTGATAAAGGAAGCTCAGCACAGTTATCTCAGACACAGACATTGGCAGTGGAGACTCATCCAGATTTGATGAGGTTAGCCCCACTTAAAATGAACAAATATCAAGTGAAAGAGAAAAGAAGAAAAACCTTAGAAACTTGCCTCCTGAGCATCTATGTTAGGGAGAAAACCCAGGAGTAACTCAGCTCAAATTTTATGTTCAGCTTACGAGGCTTTTATGCAGAATAGATCATTCAAAAATTGCTGGTGGAATTCCCCTAGCAGAGAACGGTGAGCTAAGAAATCAGATGTCAATATTGCAGGTGGGCTCACACAAATGGGCTAGAGTTTGATGACTTGTCAAACCAGCTTCTCTCTCAATATCATGCATATACAGTAGCACTTGTATATACCGAACACGTTATATAGATTACACTCTGGGACTCAACTTTTTTTCTATGGATGTCATTTTATTACTTTATTTGTCAGCCGTTTTCCAGATCCACCAAGAAAGGCTGTTGTAGCTGCTACTCCCGCAGATACGTCAGTCTCTGTGGAACAAGGAAAACTTTCATCTCAAGCTGAAAAAATATTTTCTTCTATAATTTGATTAACACTGGAATCACTTGGGGATTGGGAGTCTATTTTTTTAATTCCTTCTCCTTTTTTTGCTTATTTTGCTTTCAGTCCTTTTCAATAAATTCTACCCTTTTCTGCAGCTCCTGCTCAGCTCAACTGGAGCTACATAAGTAGCTGTGAAGAAAGGACAGAGCCCATGCAAAGCAATTTGACACTCTGACACATGCTGCGTATTAGACTTCTTTATATACTTTTTTTCTAGGTACCATAAGTAATATTGTGCATATTCCTTTAATGGCTGGTTTTGTATATGGTCTACATGAGCCGCCAAGAACCCTGTGTGCATTTTCTACTTCGTTTGGTTTCATTCCCTCAAAGTATATTGGTTTGAATTCATTGTTGAGATAACTCTGTTGAAGTCAACAGATTTATTGCCATGATATATCTGTCTTTGCATGTTTTCTATCTGGTGAAGAAGTGAAATCATGACAAATGGACCTCTTACATTGTTGATATGCCTGTTGAACAATATATCTGTCTATACTCTATATAGCCATTGTTGCATGCTGCATTCAGGAGGCTGCAGTGAACATATATTTTCTTTCTGTAATTTTTTCTTTACACTTTCCCATGTGGGCTATGTTAATCTGAATTAATCTATTCTTCTGTCTTTTTTATTAGAATTAAGTCTTCACCTCTGTAGTCTACAACTTGATGTTTCATAAATTTACTGCCTAACAAAGCAAAATACTTTTTATGGCCAAGACAGGTATGGATGCATGGCACCTTGCATGTATAATTCAAACAGATTATCTTCAGGGTTAACATTCTCAACCATTTATCGCAAAAAAATCCTATTTAGGATGTAACCTGCCACATGCTAATATCTATTGGAGTACACTTGAACAATTGTAGTTTTGAAATTTTCTCCAGTGGGAAGGAAAAGATCCAGGGGGGGAGGAAGAAATGTGAAGTAAAGTAGTTGTGTAATCAGTGTTCTTTTTTTCCCAAAAGGCTCTCACTGCTCTACTCTTAATTAAGTCACACTGAGTAGTGACTCTAGCATAATTAAGATTTATTTCAATGGAGTTATTCCATATTTCACTATGACAGGAGCTTGGCTTATTGTCTTTATGCAAGTACCATGCAAAGTCTCTTTGATTAATTATTCAGTGATTATAAACTTTAATAACTTCTTTTGCGTTGCAACACTAGGTTTTTGAGTACCTCAAGCTCTCATTTGATGTCCTAGGAAACACTGAAAGGAAGCAAAGTCAGGCAGTTAGCGAACAAGAGACATGTTGTAGTGCTGGGGAGAAGGGATGCTTCACAAAGAGGCAGCATATGCTTCTAAAAGGCTCAAAGTAAAAAATGATGTTCAGGCTGTCTCAGAAGATGAAGGTGAAGTGGAAACCAAGTGGAACATGTTGTGTGCAGGGCAGGGTAATCAAATTAGAGACAGGCAAAACTTTGATTCTTCTTCCATACCACCTTACACAGGGCAAGAAGACTTTTGAACAGAGAAGGAAACTGAATAGGGAAAG
>NW_010125162.1:88840-89574 GCF_000699245.1 Pterocles gutturalis
CACCTAAAATGCTTCTTTCCACCATAGTCTTGCATGAAGCAATGTCACAGACCAAGTGAGTGCCAATTCCCCTGCCTCAGCATGAGCCTCTCCATGACCTGTTTTCCATGTACGGCAAGGAAGAGATCCCATCTTGGGTTTCACACGCCCCTGGGGAGGAGATTCAGAGCTGCTTCCTCACCTGATGAAGCTGTGAATGAGAGACTGAAGGTGCACACTATGCTGTAAGCACAAATGTTGCATGTCCCCATTCTTTGCTCTCTGACTTCCTACGAGCAGCAGCACCACAGTCTCCTGCAGATACCTGGCTCTGAGTGTTGGCACTTATAATTTCCAAGGACTAATCTGGAATTTGTGGTCACAGCAGAACACCGGCTTACACCTCTGTCCAAGAAGACTCTAGGGGCTTTTTCAGAGGTGTTCTTTGAGAGATCCCCATTTCTCACTACAGAGTCCCAGGCATCAACTCAACTGCCTGAAACTGGAGAATTGCAACTGCTACTTCTGACACATCAGTCAGGTAGAAAAAACTTTTCTGGAAGCTTTCCCTTTTAATCCTCAATGATTTATTTACTCCAAGTGTTCTACCTCCTTCATGGCCCAAAAGCAAAGGATTGAATGTGAAACTTAGGTGCTCATCACACAGCAGTGTGAAAAGGCATTGCCTAACCACAAGGTTGGTGTGGGTTGTGGCTTTTCATGACAAACATCTGGTCTTCTTGCCCAGGCAGGAA